>NC_143030.1:31094592-31229592 GCF_057628025.1 Oncorhynchus mykiss
AAAGCCTGTTGTGGATGTGAGATGAACATATATATTTCCTAACCACCCCTCTATTTTCTGGTTGGTGGAAACCTGAAGTCTTGTTCCCTCAGCGAAATAATGAGCTAATTTGTGCTCTTTCTAAAATAGCTGGAGTAATTCCAGGACTGATCACTGTGGCTATGAATAGGGAAAGGGCTATTTCTCATCTTCATCTGTCTGTGCTTTGGCAGTTTTTGTCTTGTCAATGAGAGCTGTTCTGATTTCAATAGTACTTGACAGATAATTTAAGATGTGATTGACTGGTGAAAGAGGTAGGGCCAATGTTTTATACCTCAAATGCATTTTCTCTTCTTTCTGAAAAGGGCGTTGCATTTCATTGTACAGCACGCACACACACTCACACACACATACACACATACACACACACACACACACACACACACACACACACACACACACACACACACACACACACACACACACACACACACACAGTCCAACAGAATGAGCGACAGCCATAATCCGAGGTGCGATTGATCTCTTCGTCTTTTATCCACTGAAGGAAAATCACTTCAGACACACCCTCCACCAGACAACACACACTCTACCCCTCCCTCCCTCCACCCCCTCCTCAACTCCAGCGCCCCTATTTGGTCGGACCAGATAAAGACCCACTATCCCCTTCCATCTCTCCCTCCATCACCCTGTCGCTCCCTCCATCACCCCGGTTGCTATGGTTCTCCCACTTAGATTGCATTACTATAGCAACGCTGTTTCCCTGGGCCTGGTCTAAAAGTTACCCAGCAGGACTCCCAGGTATTAAAGGGATACTTCAGGATTTTGGCATACCAACAACCCACCCGGGGAAGTTACAGCATGCTAGTAGATACCCATAAACCTACAGTCATTGCGCTAACGGTAGTTAGCATCGGCTTGCAGAACTGCCTCCAACTTCCTTCATACTGGACATAAAAATGGTACTCACGAGTTCATTTGATTCCGGGGAAGTGGATACAGGGCATCATTGCCAAAATGCCGAAGTTCCCCTTTAAGACCCACACAGCACTCAATACATGGCACTTAATAACACAATAATAGCACGATATTTCTGTTCAGGAGTCCCAGACATAAAATAAAAACAGGATGAAATAATATGCTCTCATTTGGGAAGCCACAGTAAGAGTCTGCTTGTTGAAGCAGTGTATAAGCAGTGTATACGCAGTGCAACAAAACCGGTGCGTGCTCAACACTTGGGGTAAAACAGACGGTTTGGCTAAAACAGATTGGGTTGGCTTAGAATAAAAGGATTATTGACAACATGTGAACTATATTTCCTTTCCAAATGTTTATTGGAAACATACACTCATTTTGTTACAGTTGTTGGTTAGCTAGCTAGCGAATTTGAGCCATATTATCATAGATGTGACACTAGTCAAAAAGACCTCAATAAACAGAATACAACGAGCTGAAACGAGCCACCTCCGACTCTTCACACGACAGCTTCTTGTCAATTGTTGCTAGCGATCTGACCGTCCAGAATCATAACACCACACCGCCTTATTGCCTCTGCGATGCGCGTCTATCGTTTTTTTGATTTTTTTTGTTGTTGTCGGGCAACCCGTCTATTGCATTCACAGTAATTCAAGCTATTCGAATGCCCATTTTCAGATAAAGCCAAATCACTATCTAATGTATTAGTTGTTGAACCCTGTTTTTACGGGTATATAAATGTCTGTATGTGGATTGTCATTTAATAGAGCAGTGAAGCTAGTGCGCACAATATAGACCATACTCCCAACAATCCAGTAGCCTTACTCCTTGCCGTACTAGTAGCTTCAATGTTGCTACAGCATGACTATCGATAGCAGCCGCTCCCTCCATCCTGCCTCATGCATCACAAGACTGATCAATATCTACAATGTTACGTCATCAATCAGCTGTTGTCATTTTGCCTTTTCGGCAAAACAGCTGCTAGTTCAGAGTTTTTCTATGGATCTCTGCCTGTCGGTCCAATCAATTCCTCATCAGTTCTGTTTTTGGAAGTGCCCCTTCCCAGAACATGCAGGGATATCGATACTGTCGTTAGGCCCCTGTGTGGTTGATGATGATGTTATTTTCTTATCGAAGCCATCGTGTTTTAGCCTTCGTTTAAGAGAGGAAAAAAAGAGGAGGGGGAAAAGAGGGAGAAAGAAATGAGGGGAGAGGGGCGAGAAAAGTGTGCTGGGGATTCCAGGTCCTTCTCAGAACTTCGCTGAGTCATTTCAAAGGAGAGCGAGGCAAAGAGATGAAAGAAAAGCATTTTCCTATGGCAGAGTGTAATTGAGTCTGAGTAGGCCTGAAAGTGCAATAGAGCGCATACTGTATAGAATCGGGAAGACGTGGCACCCCCCCCCCCCCCCGCTGAGATGGCACTTGGGCTCAGAGGGGGTTTCGGAGGCAGGGTGGAATGTATGCAGGGCACTTTCTGTGATACCAGCGTTGTTGCCATGACATTGATTGGGCCAAAATGATCTTGTTTTTTTGTTTGTTAGGGAGCTAAATCGCATGCAGAGAGCAGCGAAGACTCATGCTAGACAATGCAGATGGGATTAGCTATTCGTGGCCCTGTGTTTTGTTGAAACCGACTGAGTGTGCTGTGTCACTGTGTTTTCTTGCTCATTAGTGTTGTACACTGCTGGAGTGGAGACACGGTTCCCCGTGCTCGTTCTCCCCAAGCTCTCTAAGTCTGTCTTAAGAGATGAGTCTGGAGACATCGCTCTCATTAAAGTGTGACTGACAAGTCAACAATGGCGTCCTTCGAGTCGGTTGTGTGGAGTTCTAAATATTTGTCAGTGAATCGCCTTGATTGGTTCGGAATCGTGTGTGGAGGTGGGAGAGGCCTTTGGTGGGCTGCTGGAATGTGGGAGGTTCTGTTGTGTGTGTGTGTGTGTGTGTGTGTGTGTGTGTGTGTGTGTGTGTGTGTGTGTGTGTGTGTGTGTGTGTGTGTGTGTGTGTGTGTGTGTGTGTGTGTGTGTGTGTGCGTGGAGTTAAGCCCCCTCTTAAGACTCCGAGAGCCAGTGTCTCAAGGGAGGCCATGTCATGTCAGGTCAATGTCACAAAGATGATAGAGGGGGGTAGTGTGTGTGTTTGTCAGTGTGTGTGTGTGTTCGAGCTTGAAAATACTTTGTCCTTCAGGTCATAAAGGAAGAATCCCGCCGTCTCACACAGTTAAACCCTTATAGGGTTTAGCCGAAGTCCAAGGATTTCGTTTGTTTCTCCTCGGCCGTCAGTCTTTCAGTAACAACTGGAAAGAAAAGGTCTCTGTCCTAAACACACAGCCCTTCAAATGAGGCTAAGCTGACAAAAGCCATTTATTATTTCTCTCCCACTCTCCATGCTGCTGTTCCCTCAGGTTACGTGGGTGATTAAGTAACTTAGGTTGCATCTCTCTCTCTCTCTCTCTCTCTCTCTCTCTCTCTCTCTCTCTCTCTCAATTCAATTCAATTCAACGTGCTTTATTGGCATGGGAAACATGTGTTAACATTGCCAAAGCAAGTGAGGTAGATAATATACAAAAGTGAAATAAACAATACAAATGAACAGTAAACATTACACATACAGAAGTTTCAAAACAATAAAGACATTGCAAATGCCATATTATATACCAGTGTTGAAACAATTAACAAATGGTTAAAGTACACAAGAGACAATAAATAAGCATAAATATGGGTTGTATTTACAATGGTGTTTGTTCTTCACTGGTGGCCCTTTTCCTGTGGCAACAGGTCACAAATCTTGCTGCTGTGATGGCACACTGTGGAATTTCACCCAGTAGATATGGGAGTTTATCAAAATTGGATTTGTTTTCAAATTCTTTGTGGATCTGTGTAATCTGAGGGAAATATGTCTCTCTAATATGGTCATACATTGGGCAGGAGTTTAGGAAGTGCAGCTCAGTTTCCACCTCATTTTGTGGGCAGTGAGCACATAGCCTATCTTCTCTTGAGAGCCATGTCTGCCTATGGCGGCCTTTCTCAATAGCAAGGCTATGCTCACTAAGTCTGTACATGATTTGGTTGGGTCTAATTGTGCTGCTGTCCTGGGGCTCTGTGGGGTGTGTTTGTGTTTGTGAACAGGACCAGGACCAGCTTGCTTAGGGGACTCTTCTCCAGGTTAATCTCTCTGTAGGTAATGGCTTTATTATGGAGGATTTGGGAATCGCTTCCTTTTAGGTGGTTGTAGAATTTAACGTCTATTTTCTGGAATCGGCCTAATTCAGCTCTGCATGCATTATTTGGTGTTCTACGTTGTACCACCACTCTCTCTCTCTCTCACTACCTGCATACCTGACTGTGCTTTAACCCAGAGAAATGAACAGCCATGAACCCCTTCTTCCTCTCTCAGTGTTGGGTCTCAGTAAGACACACTCTCCCGTCAATAACCAGTCAGCTGTATACTCCTCCTTGAGTATACGGGGGCCAGTCAGGGTCTGTGGAGAAAATCACTGTAGTGTGGCAGGTTGTGTGTGTGTGTTTTGTGTTTTTTGTGTCGGGCTGCTTCAAACTACAGTACCATTAACAGCTTGTACATTTGCCCCACACACAGACACAAACACACAGACACAAACATACTTGATCTGAAGGATTGTTGTCATGAGTATCTGATCAAAAAGCCGTAGAACTGCAACGCACTGCAAATTATTTGCATTCAAATGTTGAGTGGGAGTGAAGGGAGTGAGGTGTTGTTTTTTCCTTGCTGATTACAGGTTTGTCTTATCACTTGAACACGCTTGTCTTGAGAATGGTGCCAGTTGATTTGATTTGATTTGAGGCGATGCATAAAAATGTGCTTTTAAACTGGCACTGCTCTCCATTTAGCAGAATCGGCACAACAACTGCAGGTGTAGAACGCAGTGCATGAATTATAGAGAGACACTAACTCCACCATTCCCCGGTGACGTCATCATGATTTACTCTGTAATAAAAGACATTGCTTTAGTGATATGCATGAGTAGATGTGTGTGTGTGTGTGTGACATATCAAATCAAATAAAAGTTTATTGGTCGCATACACCGTTTAGCAGATTTTATAGCAGGCGCAGCGAAATGCTTGTTTTAGTAGCTCCTGACAGTCCAAGAAAAAATGGCAAACAAATCACAAATGTCAGGACGAATCGAGCCACGAACTCAAATAACACTGTATCAGTAATCCAAATACAGTCAATGTGTATACGCACCAAAATATATACAGTGGCAAGAAAAAGTATGTGAACCCGTTGGAATTACCTGGGTTTTTGCATTAATTGGTCATAACATTTGATCTGTTCTTCATCTAAGTCATCACGATAGACAAACACAGTGTGCATAAACTAATAACACACAAATTATTGTGTTGTTCTTGTCTATATTGAATACATCATTTAAACATGCACAGTGTAGGTTGGAAAAAATATGTGAACCCCTGGGCTAATGACTTCTCCAAAAGCTAATTGGAGTCAGAAGTCAGCGAACCTGGAGTCCAATCAATGAGACGAGATTGGAGATGTTGGTTAGAGCTGCCCTGCCCTATAAGAAACACTCACAAAATGTGAGTTTGATATTCACAAGAGGCATTGCCTGATGTGAACCATGCCTCGAACAAAAGAGATCTCAGAAGACCTAAGATTAAGAATTGTTGACGTGCATAAAGCTGAAAATGGTTACAAAAGTATCTCTAAAAGTATCACTCTGTCCGACAGTTGAAGCTCAATAGAAGTATGGTAATGCAACAGGACAACGACCCAAAACACCAAAGTAAATCAACAACAGAATGTCTTCAACAGATGAAAATACGCCTTCCTCCTGACCGTTGTGCAGGTCTGATCCGCAACTACAGAAAACGTTTGGTTGAGGTTATTGCTGCCGAAAGAGGGTCAACCAGTTATTAAATCCAAGGGTTCGCATACTTTTCCCACCCTGCACTGTGCATGTTTATACAGTGTGTTCAATAAAGACATGAAAACGTATAATTGTTGGTGTGTTATTAGTTTAAGCAGACTGTGTTTGTCTGTTGTTGAAGATCAGATCAAATGTTATGACCAGTTTATGCAGAAATCCAGGTAATTCCAAAGGGGTTCACATACTTTTTCTTGCCACTGTACTGAGAAGGATATGTACTGCAGAAGATACAGCATATTGAAATGAGCGTCTTTATTTTTACATTGTAGAAAAGTAATGAAGACCAAAACTATGCAATAACACTTATGAAGTCATGTAGTAACCAGAAAAGTGTTAAACAAATCAAATATATTTTAGATTCTTCAAATAGCCACCCTTTGCCTTGATGACAGCTTTGCACACTCTTGGCATTCTCTCAACAAGCTTCACCTGGAATGTTTTTCTAACAGTCTTGAAGGAGTTCCCACATTTGCTGAGCACTTGTTGGCTGCTTTTCCATCACTCTGCGGTCCGACTCATTCCAAACCATCTCAATTTGGTTGAGGTCGGGGGATTGTGGAGGCCAGGTCATCTGATGCAGCGCTCCATCACTCTCCTTCTTGATAAAATAGCCCTTACACAGCCTGGATGTGTGTTTTTGGTCATTGTCCTGTTGAAAAACAAATGATAGTCCCACTAAGACCAAACCAGATGGCATATCGCTACAGAATGCTGTGGTAGTCATGCTGGTTAAGTGTGCCTTGAATTCTAAATAAATCACAGTGTCACCAGTAAAGTACCGCCACACCAAATACCTCCTCCTCCATGCTTCACGGTGGGAAATACACATGCAGAGATCATCCGTTCACCCACACTGCGTCTCACAAAGACACAGCGGATGGAACCAAAAATCTTCAATTTGGACTCATCAGACCAAAGGACAGATTTACACCAGTCTAATGTCCATTGCTCGTGTTTCTTGGCCTAAGTAAGTATCTTCTTCTTATTGGTGTTCTTTAGTAATGTTTTCTTTGCAGCGATTCGACCATGAAGGCCTGATTCACACAGTCTCTGAACAGTTGATGTTGAGATGTGTCGGTTACTTGAACTCTGTGAAGCATTTATTTGGGCTGCAATTTCTGAGGCTGGTAACTCTAATGAACTTATCCTCTGCAGCAGAGGTAACTCTGGGTCTTCCGTTCCTGTGGCGGTCCTCATGAGAGCCAGTTTAATCATAATGCTTGATGGTTTTTGCGACTGCACTTGAAGAAACTTTCAAAGTTCTTGAAATGTTCCGTATCGACTGACTTTCATGTCTTAAAGTAATGATGGACTGTCGTTTCTCTTTGCTTACTTGAGCTGTTCTTTCCATAATATGGACTTGGTATTTTACCAAATAGGGCTATCTTCTGTATACCCCCTACCTTGTCACAGCACAACTGATTGGCTCAAACACATTATGAAGGCTAGGGTCCTTTTTTCTCAATTTGCCCAAAGTAAACTGAACACAATTTGCCCAAAGTAAACTGCCTGTTGCTCAGGCCCTGAAGCCAGGATATGCATATAATTGGTACCATTGGAAAGAAGAGGTTTGAAGTTTGTAGAAATGTTAAAATAAGGTAGGAGAAAATCTAAAGAAGAACCAACCAGACATTTTTTTTGATAACCCATGCTCTTGCAATGGAACGTATAGGGAAATAATTAAATCTAGATCCCAGTATGCAATTCCTATGGCTTCCACTGGGTGTCACTTGTCTTTGTTCAAGGTTTCAGCCTTGTTTCTTCCAAAACTAGTAAGAAATATGAGTTTTACTGCAGGGACACAGACTTGGAAATTCGTGTATGCACACTCGATGAAGAGGACACGCACCTGCTAATATCGTTTTCCTATTGAACATACTTCTTTCCATTTGAAATATTATAGTTTAATTACATTTGAGGGTATCTGAGGATTAAATAGAAATGTATTTTGACTTGTTGAAACAAAGTTTAGGGGTAGATTTTCGGATTCCTATCTTGGCATGTTGAACGAGTGGATTACTCAAATCGATGGCGCCAACTACACAGACTTTTTGGGATATAAAGAAGGATTTTATCCAACAAAATGACACTACATGTTGTAGCTGGGACCCTTTGGATGACAAATCAGAGGAAGATTTTAAAAAAGTAAGTGAATATTTAATCGCTATTTGTGAATTTATTAAACCTGTGCCGGTGGAAAAATATTTTGATGTGGGGCGCCGTCCTCAAACAATCGCATGGCATGCTTTCGCTGTAAAGCCTACTGTAAATCGGACAGTGTAGTTAGATAAACAATAATTTAAGCTTTTAACCGATATAAGATCATTTAACCAAATTAAGATATTGTATGTACCTAAATGTTTAATATCCATCATTTTTATGATTACTTATTTGAATTGCGCGCCCTCCAGTTTCACCAGAAGTTGTCCCGCTAACGGGACGCCTAGCCTTAAGAAATTCCACAAATGTACTTTTAAGAAGGCATACCTTAATTGAAATGCATTCCCGGTGATTACCTCATGAAGAGAATGAGAGAATGCCAAGATTGTGCAAAGCTGTCATCAAGGCAAAGGGTGGCTATTTGAAGAATCTCAAATATAAAATATTTGTTTAACACTTTTGGTTACTACATGATTCCATATCTGTTGTTGCATAGTTTTGATGTCTTCATTATACTACAATGTAGAAAATAATACAAAATAAATAAAAACCCTTGAATGAGTAGGTGTTCTAAAACTTTTGACCGGTAGTGTACGTGAAGAACCCAGTATGTAAATACAAATACAGGCGGGGTGTGTATAACTAAACTAAATTATATGTACAGCAGAAAATACAGTATATTACAATGAGCTATATCAATAATCCAATATGTAAATACAGGTGGGGTGTGTATAACAAAACTAAATGCAATGCAATGACCAAAAGTATATGAACACCTGCTCGTCAAACATCTCATTCCAAAATCATGGGCATTAATATTGAGTTGGTCCCTTTGCTGCTATAACAGCCTTCACTCTTCTGGGAAGGCTTTCCACTAGATGTTGGAACATTGCTGCGGGGACTTGCTTCCATTCAGCAACAAGAGCATTAGTGAGGTCGGGCACTGATGTTGGGCGATTAGTCCTGGCTCGCAGTTCACGTTCCAATTCATCCCAAAGGTGTTCGATTGGGTTGAGGTCAGGGCTCTGTGCAGGCCAGTCAAGTTCTTCCACACCGATCTCGACAAACTATTTCTGTATGGACCTCGCTTTGTTGCACAGGGGCATTGTCCTGCTGAAGCAGAAAAGAGCCTTCCCGAAACTGTTGCCACAAAGCTGGAAGCACAGAATCGTCTAGAATGTCATTGTATGCTGTAGCGTTAAGATTTTCCTTCACTGGAACTAAGCTAAACCAAACTAAACCAAGCCGGAAACATGAAAAACAGCCCCAGACCATTATTCCTCCTCCACTGAACTTTACAATTGGCACTATGTATTCGGGTAGGTAGCGTTCTCCTGGCATCCGCCAAACCCAGATTCATCAGTCGGACTGACAGATGGTGAAGTGTGATTCATCATTCCAAAGAACGCGTTTCCACTACTCCAGAGTCTAATGGATCCCAGCCTGCGACCCAAAACAACGATGTCGTAAAAGAGGGAAACGAAGCGGTCTTCTGGTCAGGGTCCGGAGACAGGCACCACTCCCTAGCATACTACTCGCCAATGTCCAGTCTCTTGACAACAAGGTTGATGAAATCCGAGCAAGGGTAGCATTCCAGAGGGACATCAGAGACTGTAACGTTCTTTGCTTCACGGAAACATGGCTCACTCGAGAGACGCTAACGGAATCAGTGCAGCCAGCTGGTTTCTTCACGCATCGCGCCGACAGAAACAAACATCTTTCTGGTAAGAAGAGTGGCAGGGGTGTATGCCTTATGGTTAACGAGACGTGGTGTGGTCACAACAACATACAGGAACTCAAGTCCTTCTGTTCACCTGATTTAGAATTCCTCACAATCAAATGTTGACCGCATTATCTACCAAGGGAATTCTCTTCGATTATAATCACAGCCGTATATATTCCCCCCCAAGCAGACACACCGATGGCCCTGAACGAACTTTATTTGACTCTTTGTAAACTGGAAACCACATATCCTGAGGCTGCATTCATTGTAGCTGGGGATTTTAACAAGGCTAATCTGAAAACAAGACTCCCTAAATTGTATCAGCATATCGATTGCGCAACCAGGGCTGCTAAAACCTTGGATCATTGCTATTCTAACTTCCGCGACGCATATAAGGCCCTCCCCCGCCCTCCTTTTGGAAAAGCTGATCACGACTCCATTTTGCTGCCCCCTGCCTACAGACAGAAACTAAAAAAATAAGCTATTTTCCTTCACTAGAACTAAGCTAAACCAAACTAAACCAAGCCGGAAACATGAAAAACAGCCCCAGACCATTATTCCTCCTCCACCGAACTTTACAATTGGCACTATGTATTCGGGTAGGTAGCGTTCAGGTCTGTTCAACGCTGGTCCGACCAATCTGATTCCACGCTCCAAGACTGCTTCGGTCACGTGGACTGGGATATGTTCTGCATTGCGTCAAACAACAACATTGATGAATATGCTGATTCGGTGAGCGAGTTCATTAGAAAGTGCATTGATGATGTCGTTCCCATAGCAATGATTAAAACATTCCCAAACCAGAAACCGTGGATTGATGGCAGCATTCGCGTGAAACTGAAAGCGCAAACCACTGCTTTTAACCAGGGAAAGGTGACCGGAAACATGACCGGATACAAACAGTGTAGCTATTCCCTCCGCAAGGCAATCAAACAAGCTAAGCGTCAGTATAGAGACAAAGTAGAGTCACAATTCAACGGCTCAGACACAAGAGGTATGTGGCAGGGTCTACAGTCAATCACGGATTACAAAAAGAAAACCAGCCCCGTCTCAGACCAAGATGTCTTGCTCCCAGGCAGACTAAATAACTTTTTTTGCCCGCTTTGAGGACAATACAGTGCCACTGACACTGCCCGCAACCAAAACCTGCGGACTCTCCTTCACTGCAGCCGACGTGAGTAAAACATTTAAACGTGTTAACCCTCGCAAGGCTGCAGGCCCAGAAGACATCCCCAGCCGCGCCCTCAGAGCATGAGCAGACCAGCTGGCTGGTGTGTTTACGGACATATTCAATCAATCCTTATCCCAGTCTGCTGTTCCCACATGCTTCAAGAGGGCCACCATTGTCCCTGTTCCCAAGAAAGCTAAGGTAACTGAGCTAAACGACTACCGCCCCGTAGCACTCACTTCCGTCATCATGAAGTGCTTTGAGAGACTAGTCAAGGACCATATCACCTCCACCCTACCTGACACCCTAGACCACTCCAATTTGCTTACCGCCCAAATAGGTCCACAGACGATGCAATCTCAACCACACTGCACACTGCCCTAACCCATCTGGACAAGAGGAATACCTATGTGAGAATGCTGTTCATCGACTACAGCTCAGCATTTAACACCATAGTACCCTCCAAACTCGTCATCAAGCTGGGTCTCGACCCCGCCCTGTGCAACTGGGTACTGGACTTCCCGACGGGCCGCCCCCCCAGGTGGTGAGGGTAGGTAACAACATCTCTACCCCGCTGATCCTCAACACTGGGGCCCCACAAGGGTGCATTCTGAGCCCTCTCCTGTACTCCCTGTTCACCCACGACTGCGTGGCCATGCACGCCTGCAACTCAATCATCAAGTTTGCGGACGACACTACAGTGGTAGGCTTGATTACCAACAACGATGAGACGGCCTACAGGGAGGAGGTGAGGGCCCTTGGAGTGTGGTGTCAGGAAAATAACCTCACGCTCAACGTCAACAAAACAAAGGAGATGATTGTGGACTTCAGGAAACAGCAGAGAGAGCACCCCCCTATCCACATCGATGGGACAGTAGTGAAGAGGGTAGTAAGTTTTAAGTTCCTCGGCGTACACATCACGGCCAAACTGAATTGGTCCACCCACACAGACAGAGTCGTGAAGAAGGCGCAGCAGCACCTCTTCAACCTCAGGAGGCTGAAGAATTTCGGCTTGTCACCAAAAGCATTCACAAACTTCTACAAATGCACAATCGAGAGCATCCTGTTGTGCTGTATCACCGCCTGGTATGGCAACTGCTCCGCCCACAACCGTAAGGCTCTCCAAAGGGTAGTGAGGTCTGCACAACTCATCACCGGGGGCAAACTATCTCCCCTCCAGGACACCTACACCACCCGATGTCACAGGAAGGCCATAAAGATCATCAAGGACAACAACCACCCGAGCCACTGCCTGTTCACCTCGCTATCATCCAGAAGGCGAGGTCAGTACAGGTGCATTAAAGCAGGGACCGAAAGACTAAAAAACAGCTTCTATCTCAAGGCCATCAGACTGTTAAACAGCCACCACTAACATTGAGTGGCTGCTGCCAACACACTGACTCAACTCCAGCCACTTTAATAATGGGAATTGATTGTTATTGATGTAAAATATTTCACTAGCCACTTTAAACAATGCTTCTTAATATAATGTTTACATACCCTACATTACTCATCTCATATGTATATGTATATACTGTACTCTATATCACCTACTGCATCTTTATGTAATACATGTATCACTAGCCACTTTAAACTATGCCACTTTTGTTTACATACCCTACATTACTCATATCATATGTATATACTGCACTCGATACCATCTACTGCATCTTGCCTATGCCGTTCTGTACCATCACTCATTCATATATCTTTATGTACATATTCTTTATCCCTTTACACTTGTGTGTAAACGGTAGTAGTTTTGGAATTGTTAGGTTAGATTACTCGTTGGTTATTACTGCATTGTCGGAACTAGAAGCACAAGCATTTTGCTATACTCACATTAACATCTGCTAACCATGTGTATGTGACAAATATATTTGATTTGGATTTAATGGTGGTCGAGCTCTACACCATTCCTACCGACGCTTGGCATTGCGCATGGTGATCTTAGGCTTGGCCATGGAGACCCATTTCATGAAGCTCCCGACTAACAGTTATTGTGTTGACGTTGGTTCCAGAGCCAGTTTGGAACTTGGTAGTGAGTGTTGCAATGGAGGACAGACGATTTTTACACACTACGCACTTCAGCACTCGCCGGTCCCATTCTGTGAGCTTGTGTGGCCTACCACTTCACAGCTGAACCCAAAAGGGTTCAAGCTGGAAATAAAAAGTGTTCTTTAAGGGTTCTCCTATGGGAACAGCCAAATAACCCTTTTAGGTTCTAGATAGCAGTGATAGAGTGTAGACTCTCTGTACATAGGGCAGCAAGCGGTCTCTAAGGTGCAGGGTGTACCGGGAGGTAGCCGGCTAGTGACAGTGTCTAAGGTGCAGGGTAGAGCACCGGGCGGTAGACGGCTAGTGACAATGTCTAAGGTGCAGGGTTGAGCACCGGCGGTAGCCGGCTAGTGACAGTGTCTAAGGTGCAGGGTAGAGCACCGGGCAGTAGCCGGCTAGTGACAGTGTCTAAGGTGCAGGGGAGAGCACCGGGCGGTACCCGGCTAGTGACAATGTCTAAGGTGCAGGGTTGAGCACCGGGCGGTAGCCGGCTAGTGACAGTGTCTAAGGTGCAGGGTAGAGCACCGGGCGGTAGCCGGCTAGTGACAGTGTCTAAGGTGCAGGGGAGAGCACCGGGCGGTAGCCAACTAGTGACAGTGTCTAAGGTGCAGGGGAGAGCACCGGGAGGTAGCCAGCTAGTGACAGTGTCTAAGGTGCAGGGGAGAGCACCGGGCGGTAGCCAGCTAGTGACAGTGTCTAAGGTGCAAGGTAGAGCACCGGGCGGTAGCCAGCTAGTGACAGTGTCTAAGGTGCAGGGGAGAGCACCGGGCGGTAGCCGGCTAGTGACAGTCTCTAAGGTGCAGGGGAGAGCACTGAGCGGTAGCCAGCTAGTGACAGTGTCTAAGGTGCAGGGGAGAGCACCGGGCGGTAGCCGGCTAGTGACAGTTTCTAAGGTGCAGATCGGGGTACCAGGTGGTAGCCTGCTAGTGATGACTGTTCAACAGTCTGATGGCTTGGGGATAGAAGCTGTTTTTCAGTGTCTCTGTCCCAGTTTTGGAGGCGGAGACAATAAGGTCTCCGTCTCCAGGTGGCTGAGGTCCTTGATCATCTTCATGGTCTTCCTCCCTGGGTGCTGAAGATGTCCTGGGGGGTAGGCAGTGTGACCCAGGTGATGTTTTGGAGAGCCCTGCGGTTGCGGGCGGTTCAGTTGCCGTACTAGGCGGTGATACAGCCTGACAGAATGCTCTCGATGGTGCATCTTTAGAAGTTTGCGAGGGTCTTAGGGGCCAAGACATATTTCTTTAGCGTCCTGACGTTGAAGAGGCGCTGTTGTCCCTTCTTATGCACAGTGTCGGTATGGAGAGACCACTTCTGGTCCTCAGTGATGTGCACGCCAAGGAACATGAAGCTTTTGACCCTCTCCACTTTGACCCTCTCCACTTTGACCCTCTCCATTGTGGCCTGCCGATGTGGATGGAGGCGTGCTTTCTCTGCTTTCTCCTGTAGTCCACGATTAGCCCCTTCATTCTGTTGATGTTGAGGGAGAGGTTATTTTCATGGCACCACTCTGCCAGGGCCCTCACCTCCTCCCTGTAGGCTGTCTCCTTCATTGTTGGTAATCAAGCCTGACATTGTGTTGTCCTCTTAAAAGCGAAGTACAAAGGATTCCCAATTTGTCACATAGGAAAACAATGACATCTAAAGCTGTATTGTGACATTTCAGATCTTAGCTCTGTGTGTGTGTGCGTGCGTGTGTGTGTGTGTGTGTGCGTGCGTGTGTGTGTGTGTGTGCGTGCGTGCGCGTGTGTGTGTGTGCGTGCAATGTGGGGAAATAGTGGGAGCCTGCTTGTTGCTGTCCAACACAACTGCTAAAAACGGTAACAGAATCGCTGACAATGGCTCATTAACAAATAATTGTGCTCCTCATTCATTAATGTCACTCTTGGTAAATTTGTATGATTAATAATTCTTAATTTAATTCTGCAGGGGTTTTATACAGACAACCCATGGAAGGTGAGAAAATAACTAGAACATGTTGACTACTGTACAAACATATTCTATATTTATTTTGTCTTACAGAAATCACTGAACAGCTTACTGGCTACCACTATAAAATGTTGACAATGACAACACAAAAATGTCTGAATACATACTCTGAAAGCCTTCTACAGCTTGCATCTGTGGCAGGCTGCCTTTGCCCAATCTTAGAGAGGGAAAGCCCTTTTCAACAGGAGCAACCTACTTCCTGGGTACTGTTGAATAGATATATCTGTGATCTCTCCTTTATCTATGAAGACTCTTTCATGTAACACAGCTATAAGCAGAGCTGGAGAGCACTACGGTGTTGAAGGCTGAGCTGTAGTCGTTGAATAGCAATCTCACATAGGTCCTTTTGATGTCTCGGGATATCTCTTGATATCGTTTGATATCTCTTACTCCATCTCTGATCAATAGCTTTAATGAAACAGAGAGAAAAAGAAAATGGGCATGTTCATTAGGATGGGATACCTAACGTAGCGTGAATCCTTATATTGTTTATCAGTTGATCAGCTTCCTCTCCGATGCAGTATGATTACTGATTGATGTTTCCACCTCTCTGATGCAGTATAATTACTGATTGATGTTCCCACCTCTCTGATATAGTATGATTACTGATTGATGTTTCCACCTCTCTGATGCAGTATGATTACTGATTGATGTGTCCACCTCTCCGCTGCAGTATGATTACTGATTGATGTTTCCACCTCTCTGATGCAGTATGATTACTGATTGATGTTTCCACCTCTCTGATGCAGTATGATTACTGATTGATGTGTCCACCTCTCCGCTGCAGTATGATTACTGATTGATGTTTCCACCTCTCTGATGCAGTATGATTACTGATTGATGTTTCCACCTCTCCGCTGCAGTATGATTACTGATTGATGTTTCCACCTCTCCGCTGCAGTATGATTACTGATTGATGTTTCCACCTATCTGATGCAGTATGATTACTGATTGATGTTTCCATGTCTCTGATGCAGTATGATTACTGATTGATGTTTCCTCCACTCTGATGCAGTATGATTACTGATTGATGTTTCCACCTCTCAGATGCAGTATGATTACTGATTGATGTTCCCACCTCTCTGATGCAGTATGATTACTGATTGATGTTTCCACCTCTCTGGTGCAGTATGATTACTGATTGATGTTTCCACCTCTCCGATGCAGTATGATTACTGATTGATGTTTCCACCTCTCTGATGCAGTATGATTACTGATTGATGTTTCCACCTCTCTGGTGCAGTATGATTACTGATTGATGTTCCCACCTCTTTGATGCAGTATGATTACTGATTGATGTTTCCACCTCTCCCATGCAGTAGTATGATTACTGATTGATGTTTCCACTTCTCCGATGCAGTATGATTACTGATTGATATTTCCACCTCTCAAATGCAGTATGAATACTGATAGATGTTTCCACCTCTCTGATGCAGTATGATTACTGATTGATGTTTCCACCTCTCTGATGCAGTATGATTACTGATTGATGTTTCCACCTCTCTGGTGCAGTATAATTACTGATTGATGTTTCCACCTCTCTGATGCAGTATGATTACTGATTAATGTTTCCACCTCTCCGCTGCAGTATGATTACTGATTGATGTTTCCACCTCTCCGCTGCAGTATGATTACTGATTGATGTTTCCACCTATCTGATGCAGTATGATTACTGATTGATGTTTCCATGTCTCTGATGCAGTATGATTACTGATTGATGTTTCCTCCACTCTGATGCAGTATGATTACTGATTGATGTTTCCACCTCTCTGATGCAGTATGATTACTGATTGATGTTTCCACCTCTCTGATGCAGTATGATTACTGATTGATGTTTCCACCTCTCTGGTGCAGTATGATTACTGATTGATGTTCCCACCTCTTTGATGCAGTATGATTACTGATTGATGTTTCCACCTCTCCCATGCAGGTATGATTACTGATTGATGTTTCCACTTCTCCGATGCAGTATGATTACTGATTGATATTTCCACCTCTCAAATGCAGTATGAATACTGATAGATGTTTCCACCTCTCTGATGCAGTATGATTACTGATTGATGTTTCCACCTCTCTGATGCAGTATGATTACTGATTGATGTTTCCACCTCTCTGGTGCAGTATAATTACTGATTGATGTTTCCACCTCTCTGATGCAGTATGATTACTGATTGATGTTTCCACCTCTCCGCTGCAGTATGATTACTGATTGATGTTTCCACCTCTCCGCTGCAGTATGATTACTGATTGATGTTTCCACCTATCTGATGCAGTATGATTACTGATTGATGTTTCCATGTCTCTGATGCAGTATGATTACTGATTGATGTTTCCTCCACTCTGATGCAGTATGATTACTGATTGATGTTTCCACCTCTCTGATGCAGTATGATTACTGATTGATGTTTCCACCTCTCTGATGCAGTATGATTACTGATTGATGTTTCCACCTCTCTGGTGCAGTATGATTACTGATTGATGTTCCCACCTCTTTGATGCAGTATGATTACTGATTGATGTTTCCACCTCTCCAATGCAGTAGTATGATTACTGATTGATGTTTCCACTTCTCCGATGCAGTATGATTACTGATTGATATTTCCACCTCTCAAATGCAGTATGAATACTGATAGATGTTTCCACCTCTCTGATGCAGTATGATTACTGATTGATGTTTCCATGTCTCTGATGCAGTATGATTACTGATTGATGTTTCCTCCACTCTGATGCAGTATGATTACTGATTGATGTTTCCACCTCTCCGATGCAGTATGATTACTGATTGATGTTTCCACCTCTCTGGTGCAGTATGATTACTGATTGATGTTCCCACCTCTTTGATGCAGTATGATTACTGATTGATGTTTCCACCTCTCCCATGCAGTAGTATGATTACTGATTGATGTTTCCACTTCTCCGATGCAGTATGATTACTGATTGATATTTCCACCTCTCAAATGCAGTATGAATACTGATAGATGTTTCCACCTCTCTGATGCAGTATGATTACTGATTGATGTTTCCACCTCTCTGGTGCAGCATAATTACTGATTGATGTTTCCACCTCTCTGATGCAATATGATTACTGATTGATGTTTCCACCTCTCTGATGCAGTATGATTACTGATTGATGTTTCCACCTCTCTGGTGCAGTATGATTACTGATTGATGTTTCCATCTCTGATGCAGTATGATTACTGATTGATGTTTCCACCTCTCTGATGCAGTATGATTACTGATTGATTGAGAAAGGGGCGAAGGAGAGGAGGAGGGGATCAGACCCTGGCCCCCTCCTTCTCTTCTTCTCCATCTGGCTCTGCCAGCATCCCTCGCGCCACACAGCGGGCAGTGCCAACACAGACAGGCGTCCCCTCTGGCATAGCGGGGCCGTCCTGTGCCAAAGGAGATGGTGTAATGGTGGCAGAGGCGCAAGGAGACAGACACACACATGAATGCATGATGCAGGCACACAAGCGCAGGCACAGTCAGACAAACACACCTAGTCAATGTCAACCACTTCCCTACAGACTCCCAATCTTACTCACTCCTGCATATATCAGACAAGATGTGTGTGTGTGTGTGTGTGTGTGTGTGTGTGTGTGTGTGTGTGTGTGTGTGGAGGCTTGGGTTGGTTCATCTGTGCACCATATAATGTACTTAAACACTCTTAAACCTCCCCTGTAATTAGTATTAGCATTAAGCTAATGTGGAATATGTGGGTCCCGGTCACCTACAGTATCATGTACCTTTAGTGTCCTCTATAGCTGACATGCATTTCCCTTTGTAGGTTAATAAGCTGCCATCTGGCCCAGTTGTATACCTCACCAGAAAGGGATGAGTTATGTGTTATGACTAACATGCATATCTGGCCTCCAGCATGGTCACCTCACATGGCCAACTATACGAGCTGTCACTGGGGGTGATGACTGGTGACAGCGGGGAGAGAGGGTGTCTGGAGCGAAGTCACCAGACTGGAGCAGGAATAGTCTGGAATCACATCCCGGAATACTGTTTTTTGGAGGTGTGGGGTAGAGAGAGAGAGAGAGAGAGAGAGAGAGGCAGGCAACCTAAGTTACTTAATCACCAACGTAACCTTAGGGAACACCATCATGGAGAGTGGGAGAGAATAAATGATGAATAAATAATAAATGGCTTTTGTCAGCTTAGCCTTATTTGAAGGGCTGTGTGTTTAGGACAGAGACCTTTTCTTTCCAGTTGTCACTGAAAGACTGACGGCCGAGGAGAAACAAAGAGAGACTAAGATAGGAGAGAGGGGTTGGAGATTGAGGGAGAGAGAGAGAGACAAAGATAGGAGAGAGGGGTTGGAGATTGAGGGAGAGAGGAAAAGAGAGAGGAAGACAGAGAGAGAGGAGATAAAGAGCGCTGTCTGGGTGTCGTCACTTTCCCCACATTTCCGTCTTGTTTTTGCACAAATCTCTCTTGATCTCCAAATCAGGAATTTGTGAGGGAGGGATGAATTAGAGAAGAGATAGGAGGGGGCTCTCATCGCCATTAATGTGATGCTGTTTCAATAGCGGTGCCTCCTGGTCGTAGCCCAAGGCAATCATTAGGACATAGAGAATCTGTTTTCGAAGGCACCAATAGAAGCTAGATTGTGTTTAGGGAGGGGTTGGGGTATACCCAGATTTAAGACGCACACTTTGAAAACCAAGGCAACGGGAGACTGGGTTTTATTCAGGGAAGTGACGAGGATAAGGGTGCTGTACTGTATGTTTATTGCAAAAGTGTCTCTGTTTGTGGCATTCATGAGTAGTTTTAAAAGCATGGTTGCTGGTTAAAACCAGCTAAATATAGCAGAAGAAAAAAAACATGAATATGGCTTTGTTGATCCTACTCTATGTTGTATTCTACTAGTTTAGCCCCATTGGGTCCCCTCATCTACATTGTGGTTGTTATGGAAAAAAAAGTATAATCTAGAAGCAAATTGAGTAATGGTGCGTGACCGGTTGAAATCTGGTTCGCCAGCACACACTCTTCAGAAAAACATTGGTGGCATCCACTGCCTTAGCAACACAATTGGGCTTCCCCCCTCCCTCCCGCTCTCTTGCCCCCCCCCCCTTCCTCTTCCTCTTCCATCCCTCCCTCTCTTTCTCTCGCTCTACCACACCCCCTTCGCTAGCTGGTCGCTACACAGTCACTGTGGACTACTGAAGAGTGCGGGAGGTTGGGTAGAGTTGAAGAGAGCTACTTGAGTGGTTTTCACTGGAGGAAAAAAAATAGAGAGAGAGAAAGAAAGAAAAAAAGTGGACAAGAAAGTGAGTGAGTGTGGTTGGATTGGTGGGAGAGGATGAGCGAGGACTCTCAGTCCCACTACCGGATGGACGCTGGGGATAGGCTCAACGGGCTTGGCCAGCGGAGGAGGAAACCCAAAAAGGTAAATAAAGACATGTCTTTCCATGGGCAACTTGGACAGCTTTTTGGCCTGGTTAAACCCCGTTAGCATTTATGCTGGAGTAACACTGGGGCGGCAGGGTAGCCTAGTGGTTAGAGCGTTGGACTAGTAACCGGAAGGTTGCAAGTTCAAATCCCCGAGCTGACTAGGTACAAATCTGTCGTTCTGCCCCTGAACTTGAGTGGTTTTCACTGGAGGAAAAAAAAATAGAGAGAAAGAAAAAAAAAAAACACTGTTCCTAGGCCGTCATTGAAAATAAGAATTTGTTCTTAACTGACTTAAATAAAGGTAAAATAAAAATGTAAAATAAACACTGGAGCTCCTGCGGTTGGAAGGTCCAGGGGGAGGTCGAGGTCTGTCAAGCTGGCTCTCCGGAGCTCTGCTTGTCGGAAGCAGCTACTGCTTGCAGCTCCTGTCCCTGGTGGCTGGGGCAGTTTGCTGGTGGGAGCGCAGGGCTGCCGTGTGCTCTGCTTTGAGCGGGCAGCAGGCGCATTAGGAGGATGTCGGGAGAAGTGAGTGGTGTGTGTGGTTGTTTTTTTTTGTCGATATTGGAAAAGCTCCATTGATGGGCTTGATTTGTGCTGATGAGCACACTGGATGTGTGTGTGGCTGGTCTCTCCTGCAGGAAAACTGTTGGAGAAGTGCTGATAAGGGTTTATTGCAGCCTTATCCCCCTAGGAGCCTTCTCTCTCTTCTCTCTCTTCTCTCTCCTCTCTCTAGGGTTGGGTGATATGGCCAAAATATTATACCACAGTATTTTTATTTATTTTTGACAGTATTTGACAGTATTTAATTTTTTCGACTAATAAAAGTAATTAATGAGTAACGCGTGACGCTAGGGTGGCAGCATACATTCTAACTGATTGTTTTATACTGTTCAATTCAACTTCAACCAACAATCACTTTCTGCATTTCCTGCACTTATTTGAGATCATTTCCACACTGCCACATAGGGCTGCACGATATGGGCAAAAAATGTAGGCCTTATTTTTAACCAAATATTGCGATTGCAATTTGACTTGAGATTTAGATCAAAACACTTCAACTATTGGAATCATGGAAAAATAATGATTATTCTAATTCTATAGTTAGAACATAATAGTGGGCACTTTGAATGCAGTGTTGTTCGACATGTCAACAAATGAAAATGCCAGGGAGGAGTTATTGTGACAGGATAGGAACCAAAGTGTTGGTCAGTGATTCCTAGGGGGCCCTATAATCTTTGGCTACATTAACTGTTTTCTCTTAGCTAGTTTATCTAGCTAACATATTCATGTTTTGCCTATTCCTATTTGATTTAGAAGATACTGTTGCATGTGCTGCATTGACAATGGAGACTGAACGCAAGTGTCTCGTGGCCGAGCAACAACAAATGCACTCCTTGCGTGACAGGGGGCGGGGCTAAGCCTGTGTGGAAAGTGCCGTGAAGAGAGAGATCACTCAAGTATAAAACTATAAAAATGGACGTTGCACTGGGGTATCACATTTAACAAACAAAACATTAAAATACTGTTACTGAAAGTAAAGTAGAAACCCAAACTGGTGCGTGCATCAATACTGGTATATAGTAAAATACAGTATACCACCCAGCCCTACCTCTCTCTCTCTCTCTCTCTCGCTCTATCTCTCTCTCGCTCTCTCTCTCTCTCTGTCGCTCTTGCTCTCTCTGTCGCTCTCTCTCTCTCTCTCTCGCTCTCTCGCTCTCGCTCTCCCTCACTCTCACTTTTGCTCTCACTCTCTCTCTCTGTCTGTCGCTCTCTCTCTCTCTTTCTCATTCTCACTCTCTCTCGCTCTCTCTCTCTCATTCTCTCTAAGCTAACTGTTTCATATGGTTTCATCCTTCTTCCCTGCTGTGATGAAGCTAACTTTATGAAGCGAGATGGCTTCATGGAGATTAGTTGTATTACAGTTTTTCACAATTGCTAAAACACTAAAACCCATTGGCTGAACAAAGTTCTCAGTTACCTGGACTCATTTAGCTAATTATGCAGTCTGTTGTCAATACCTTAAACGATTTCACATGATAAAACACTATTTGCAGATCTCACTTAGACTTTTCAGCAAAACTCTAAACACATTCTCATTCTCAAAACACATTCTGCACTCTAATGCACATGTCATCCATACTGGTAAACACAAGTGGCAACAATCAAATACAAATAGAGAACATATGTCATTGATTGAACACAACCACTCAAAATGTATTTAACCTGTTTCGAATGATGCGACACAACCAATATAAGCCAGTTCAGAGAGCAAACAGGTTGTTGAAGGTGGGAAGGAGAAAGTCTGAGAATGGATACTGTAGTACAGTGCATTGTAGGCTGTATACTGTACAATGGATGAATTGTATGGCCCTGAACATTGTGCTTTCCATTTATTAACAGTACTGACTGCTCAATAGATTTTGACTGGTTGCAGGTTCATATCAACAAA
Source organism: Oncorhynchus mykiss (assembly GCF_057628025.1). NCBI lineage: Eukaryota > Metazoa > Chordata > Actinopteri > Salmoniformes > Salmonidae > Oncorhynchus > Oncorhynchus mykiss. The sequence goes on from NC_143030.1 coordinate 31,117,433, forward strand.
GAACAAGAATTACAGTATCACAGAGACAAAGAACAAGAATTACAGTATCACAGAGACAAAGAACAAGAATTACAGTATCACAGAGACAAAGGACAAGAATTACAGTATCACGGAGACAAAGGACAAGAATTACAGTATCACAGAGACAAAGAACAAGAATTACAGTATCACAGAGACAAAGGGCAAGAATTACAGTATCACAGAGACAAAGGACAAGAATTACAGTATCACAGAGACAAAGAACAAGAATTACAGTATCACAGAGACAAAGGACAAGAATTACAGTATCACAGAGACAACGGACAAGAATTACAGTATCACAGAGACAAAGAACAAGAATTACAGTATCACAGAGACAAAGGACAAGAATTACAGTATCACAGAGACAAAGGACAAGAATTACAGTATCACAGAGACAACGGACAATAATTACAGTATCACAGAGACAAAGAACAAGAATTACAGTATCACAGAGACAAAGAACAAGAATTACAGTATCACAGAGACAAAGGACAAGAATTACAGTATCACAGAGACAAAGAACAAGAATTACAGTATCACAGAGACAAAGGACAAGTTTGTGAGATGCAGGGTACAGTACTGTAAAAATAGGGGTACAAGGAGGAGGAAGAACAAAAAACAAAATTGCAAAGAGCAACGCAGAGTAGTAATTTCTGATCAATTTTGAGCTACTATGATAGAACATGTTTTCTTCCATCAAAGGACAATGACGGAAAAATATGAATCTTTTTTTTAATTAAAAATGTGCTTCTCCCTGAGAATTGTATGTTTTGAACAATGTGTTTTCTATTTTTTGGTGTATTGTTTACTGACTGCTTGAGAGTGTATATCATTTTGATCACTTTGTTATGATTTGAGAGCAGTGTTTGATTTGGAACACAGGTAAAACTGTTTTGAGGCGAATGTTTCATTTTGCAAGAGGTTATGTAAATAGTGCTTGAAGATGAGGTTTTGTGTTTAAGGTTTTCAGGAATGGAGCAACGTTTCAGAAATTGTGTTTTAGCAATTGAGAAAAACTGTATTAGCATCTTCTCTCTTCCTTATGGCTATGTCAATGTGAGCTCCTCCCTACTATCTTTCACCCATTAGTTGGTTTATTAAAGAGGAATGGTCTCTCTCTCTCTCTCTCACTCACACACACTCTCTCTTGCTCTCCCTATCTCTCTCTCCGTCTCTGCCGTAGCTCAGGTTCACACCCACAGGCTAGAGGATGGACCGGAGGGGAAGAAAAGCCAAATCAGATTTAGGTGTAGCCCTTATTAAAGGAGCTACATGGATTTTATGTAGAGTGTAAACAAGTGGTGGTGGTGGAATCACATTAAAGCTGAATGTAAAACATTTGGTTCCAGATTTTGTCCCTTCTCTGTGGAACTCGGGCAGTTGGGGGATTAGGAATCAATGTTTAAATTATTGATACACCCCCACCCCCACCCCCCCTGTCCCTCTAACTCCTCCTCCTCCTCCTTCTCCCCTCTCCCTCCCTCCCTCCCTCCCTCCCTCCCTCCCTCCCTCCCTCCCTCCCTCCCTCCCTCCCTCCCTCCCAGCGGTACCTATCGGAAGTTGACATCAAAGTCACCACAGTTGTTTAGCATAGTGAGTTCTTGGCTCTCCCGTGTTGATGCCTTTGAAGTACAGTACTCTAAACGCAACTTTTCATTTCTCCAATTACAGCTTTACCTTCTGATTGATTTCCTGTCTTTGAAATACCCTTGCTGGCCTAAAGGCCCTGGGAACTGTACAATAGCACACACACACGCACGCACGCACGCACGCAGATGAAGGTCAGTGTCCTTTTCTGATGAGTACAGTGTGAGCTCAGAGTCTGGCTGCTGTCCTGCTCTCCTACTCCTGTGCTGCTGTATCTGTGGATTGTTCGTCCCTGTGTCTATAAACAGACACTCATATGCTCCTTTTAATATCAGGATTATGGTTAGAAAAATTAATGTGTTTGTTTTCAAGAGGGTAGCCAGTCAACACTGTGATCTCCAGTCGATATCACTCTGTTACCCCCGACTCCCTCTGATCGACTTGTCAATTCATAATTAAGTAAACATAGCTAATACATCTACTGAAGATATCATGTATCTTCAAAATCTCATCCTAAACAACATAACTAAGATCTGAGGGTAGAAATGAATGATATTAATAATAAAGTCCAATTAGCTACCTGATTGGCTCAGTGTCACCAGCTATCCAGGTGCATGGAGCCATTAGCAGACGTCGCCTCGGGGCATAATCACTATTAAATCAGTGTTAACAGCTGCTGTGAATTCTATCTGAGACCTAGTGGGAGGTAATCTTCCGCAGATATCTCACTTAAAGCAAGTATCTTATGAAATAGGGCCCTGAGTTTTTCCTGACCATGTGAACTGACCAGGAACAGTCCCGTGCACAAGAAAAACTTTCTATTAGATTTGAATCTAATATAAACAAAGAACAACAAAGATGTCACCAGATACAAAGCCAATCATAATAAATAAAAACCCCCTTGGCATTTTTTCTATTTTGTTGCCTTACAACCTGGAATTAAAATAGATTTTTTGGGGGTTTATATCATTTGATTTACACAACATGCCTACCACTTTGAAGATGCAAAATATTTGTTTATTGTGAAACACACAAGAAATAAGACAAATAAACAGAAAAACTTGAGCGAGCGTAACTATTCAAAGTCAATACTTTGTAGAGCCACCTTTTGCAGCAATTACAGCTGCAAGTCTCTTGTCTCTATAAGCTTGGCACATCTATCCACTTGGATGTTTTCCCATTCTTCAAGGCCAAACTTCTCCAGCTCCTTCAAGTTGGATGGGTTCCGCTGGTGTACAGCAATCTTTAAGTCATACCACAGATTCTCAATTGGATTGACGTCTGGGTATTGACTAGGCCATTCCAAGACATTTAAATGTTTCCCCTTAAACCACTCGAGCGTTGCTTTAGCAGTATGCTTAGGGTCATTGTCCTGCTGGAAGGTGAACCTCCGTCCAGGTCTCAAATCTCTGGAAGATTGAAACAGGTTTCCCTCAATAATTTCCCTGTATTTTGCGCCATCCATCATTCCTTCAATTCTGACCAGTTTCCCAGTCCCTGCTGATGAAAAACATCCCCACAGCATGATGCTGCCACCACCATGCTTCACTGTGCTTCAGGGTGATGAGAGTTGTTGGCTTTGCGCCAGACATTGCGTTTTCCTTGATGGCAAAAAAGCTATATTTTAGTCTCATTTGACCAGAGTACCTTCTTCCATATGTTTTGGGAGTCTCCCACATGCCTCTTAGCGAACACCAAATGTGTTTGCTTATTTTTATTCTTTAAGCAATGGCTTTTTTCTGTCCATTCTTCCGTAAATCCCAGCTCTGTGGAGTGTACGGCTTACTCCAATCGCTGCTGTGGAGCTTTGCAGCTCTTTCAGGGTTATCTTTGGTCTCTTTGTTGCCTCTCTGATTAATGCCCTCCTTACCTGGTCCGTGAGTTTTGGTGGACGGCCCTCTCTTGGCAGGTTTGTTGTGGGGCCATATTCTTTCAAAAAAAAATTAAAATGGATTTAATGGTGCTCCGTGGAATGTTCAAAGTTTCTGATATTTTTTTATAACCCACAACTTTGTTCAAAATCAAATCAAATCAAATGTTATTTGTCACATACACAAGGTTACCAGATGTTAATGCGAGTGTAGCGAAATGCTTGTGCTTCTAGTCCCAACAGTGCAGTAATATCTAACAAGTAATCTGACAATTCCCCAACAACTACCTAATGCACACAAATCTAAAGGGGTGAATGAGAATATGTACATGTAAGTATATGGATGGCATAGGCAAGGTGCAGTGGATGGAATAAAATACAGTATATACATGTGATATGAGTAATGTAAGATATGTAAACATTATTACAGTGGCATTATTTAGAGTGCATTGTTTAAAGTGACTAGTGATTTGGTCCCAATGTAGGCAGCAGCCTCTCCGAGTCAGTAATTGCTGTTTAGCAGTCTGATGGCCTTGAGATAGAAAATGTTTGGAGAACTCCTTGGTCTTCATGGTGCCGCTTGCTTGGTGGTGCCCCTTGCTTAGTGGTGTTGCAGACTCTGGGGCCTTTCAGAACAGGTGTACATATACTGAGATCATGTGACAGATCATGCGACGCTTAGATGACGCTTAGGGGCTTCATAGCAAAGGGGGTGAACACATATGTACCCACCACTTTTCTGTTTAAAAAAACAAACAATTTAACAAGTCTTTTTTTTAATCTCACTTCACCAATTTGGACTCTTTTGTGTGTGTCCATTGAATGAAATCCAAATAAAAATCTATTTCAATTACAGGTTGTAATGCAACAAAATAGGAAAAATGCCACGGGGGATGAATACTTTTGCAAGGCACTGTATCGCAGAGTTGGCGCTGGGTCACTTACTGGGTCGCTTGAGTGTCCACTTTGTTTTTCAGAGGAATAACTCTCCGGACAATTTGGCGGCGTGATACGGAGGATGGGCCTCACAGAACTAACTGGCCTTCAGGTGTTCTTGTTCACCGCTCATCCTCACCGGTTAAAAGCAGTGAAGAGAAAGTGATGGTTTCCTTTACGTCTCTACATGCTCTCTGTGTTCAGTAGTCTGCAACTTTACAACCTTACTGCCTCCATTGTAAAGAGCAATACAATATGATTATGCTCCATTGGCCCGTAACGGGCCCCCGCGTACACGTGTGTGTGTGTTCGTGACTCAGTAGCCTCGTCGAGAAACGAAAACGGGAAGCCTTGGGAAGCTTATCGCAGAAAAAATAGTTAAAGAGTAGTGGGGACCCGGTGTAAACCAGTGACGCCTCGCAACATGCCAAACCAATCAAATGCCTTGCTTGTGCGGAGCTCCAATAGTGCTCACGAGATTAGTGTCGTAGGTACAACAGTGCGTGAGGGTGGCTGGGAAATCTATTTGGTGTATACAGCACACTTCTGGCAAAACAGAATTCCCTTTTTCCTACAGGGTTTCTTCCATTTTTTTGCAATGTTGCAAGCTAGATAGACATGTGGGGGGGAGTGTTCTTGAAATGCTCCCATCGGACCATCCGAACCGTTTTTGCAATACAAAATTATCCAGACGCCAAGGGAGGCATGAGAGCGACGTGATTTTGGAGGTATGGCAATGCAAGACTAGTGACTTCCTGTTAGGGTTGTCTCTTGTTGTGTCCCCTCGGTCGAAAGCCTGATAGCTGAAGCAGGGTTAGGAGTTGGGAGCTTTGACTCCTGTTTTACATTGATGAGACGATGGCATCAGCTCAACAGTGTGTCTCTCTCTGTGTGTGTGTGTGTGTGTGTGTGTGTGTGTGTGTGTGTGTGTGTGTGTGTGTGTGTGTGTGTGTGTGTGTGTGTGCGTGTGTTGCTCCATTGACCCTCCCACGCGGTCTCTCTTCAGAACCGCCGGGCGACAAAAACACAGATGGGCGATAGCAACGGCACTCAGGCATCACCATGGCAACCATGAACCATAATGCCATAAAGGTCCCTTTGCTAATGGCATGTCATATACTCTACAAAGGCCAGTTTCGAAGTGCAATTAGTACATTATAGTGGTCATTGTTTTGCTGATTGGGGTCCTGTTTTCAAGATTCCCATTTATGTAGATTCACATTCTCCTTACCTCAACAGACGCTGACCAATAATTGAAATGACCACGCTTTAACAATTAACAGTACATACCTTAAAGTAAATTGAACTCAAGCAAAGCAACATGATTTCTTCTCTCTGTGGTGTAGGAGGCAGACTGGCATTGTTGCCGCTGCTAGGCAGGGCGGGGCCGATCCCTGGAAAGCTATAATTCCCACAGTGGATGTGGTCCTGCCTTGATTGGAGACGGAGGGAAGGGAAGAGGGATTGGTGAGAGAGAAATAAAGGAGGGAATTTCATTATATACAGTAAACGGATACCTAGAGACCAATATGTCTAGTGGGAAAGAAACATTTTTGGAAGACATTTTAGGCAATGTGAGAGAGTGTGTGTGTGTGTGTGCTCATCTGTTTGTCTGGAATAATCTCTTGTTCAATCAAATGAGAGGATCTAGCATTAGCACTCTGCCCCGCCCTGCTCTCCTTGTCTCCCTCTTTTATCTAGCCGCAAACATCCCTCGCACCTCTAGCCCAGCAGAGGGATGCTACCGTCTATTGACAGAGAGAGGGGACAAAGGGAGAGAGGCAGAGAAAGAGAGAGTGAAGAACATGCAGACAGACAAGAAAATAGATGAAGATATAATGAAGAGAATGAGAGCGAGAGAGAGTGTGAGCCGTCGGGTGGGGAGGGTCTCCGCTCTGTTTACTCCCTGTCTCATGCGCGAGGCCGCCGGGGGGGGCGGGGGGGGGGGGGGGGGGGCTGTTGGTGGAGGCTGCCAGGAAGTGTGGTTTACGAGAGGTCTCGAAGTATAATAAAGACCATCAATCTCAGTGACCGAGCCCATCATAACAGCCTATCACTGAGGGGAGTGGGCCAGCGTTGTTTTTAAAGTGCTGCTTCATCAGCTAGCTTTGCTCTCCAACTCTGTGATTGTGGACACAAAAAGCTGTGCTGCTGCACGTTGATAAGTGACGCCTGTGACGCGTATTTGGCAGCTCACTAGCTTATTGGCTAAATATGTAATGGTTACCGGGTATCAATGGGACTGTGAATAATGTACAGCAGAGATTGGCGTCAATTTCACCTCAATAAATATTTCCCAGTAAGAATGAATAAAGCGTTGCCAGAGGCTGCATCCCAAATTACTCAGTATTTTGACCCAGGGCCCATAGGGTCAAAACAAGTGCATGATATAGGGAATAGGGTGCCATTTTGAACTCAAAATGACATCCATAAATGACATCCATAAAGCAACACTTGTGTGCCGTAGCTACTAGCAAGACTAAATATGGAAGTGCTTCCTTACATTGACCTCTAATGAGCGCTTTGCCTTCCTCCTGACTGTGATGCTGACAGTGTGACAAGTCAGCGTTAATTATGGATGAAGGGGATCTATCCATTAGTAATGCCTGGGGAACCAGGGGTGCTGCTCCAGATCGATTTGCGGTTCTCTGGTTCAGGTGACGGTTTGGTGTTTTGGACCGAAGCTACTGGGAGATACTGGTCAAAATGCTGAGGACTGCAGGAGTGCTGGGACCTGTTTGTGTCCTCGAAGGTGAACACGATTTGGTTGAGATGATTTGGTTCCCCTCTTATGAAGCTTAAATGAAGCTCTGATGAAGCTGTTTTCAGAGGGTTGGTAGTGTGTTTTGTGTGTGCGCACATGTCTGTGTGCGTGGGTGCATGTTTATTTTCTGTGAATGTTCGTGTGTGTGTGTGTGTGTGTGTTTTCTGTGTGTGTTCATGTGTATGTGTGCATACAGTATGTGTGTGTGTCTTTGTGTGTGTGGTGGATTAATGTGTAACGTTAATATGTGTGTATTGTTCTCTCTCTCTCTCTCTCTCTCTCTCTCTCTCTCTCTCTCTCTGTGGGTTGTTTAACCCAGAAGTAGTATTTTTTTTAACCTCTGTTCCTCAAATATCGTCACTGTGGCAGGTTAATTTGGTAACCACTGTTTGCATCTGTCTCTCTCGCTACTTCTATCCTCCTTTGTTCTCATACCCTCTCTCCCTCACATTTTCTCTTTCTTTGTTTCCCTCTCTCTCTCTCTCTCTGTCTCTGTCTCTCTCTCTCTCTCTCTCTGTCTCTCTCTCTCTCTCTGTCTCTCTCTCTCTCTCTCTCTCTCTCTGTAATTCTGTTATCACTCCCCATCCGTTTCCCTGTTGCTACTTCTGTATTGCTTTATTTCTCGGTCGTGTTACCACTCCCTTTCTCAATCCGCCTCTCCCATTATCTTCCCACCCTCTCTTGCTATTTCTCCACCTTTTCTTCACATGTTTATCCCTCTGTTTTGAGCTCGTGTCTCCAGTCTCTCCGTCCTGTTCCCTTGGCAAGTTTCCTCTCTTCACATGCCAGATAGTTCCATCAAGAGTAGTCATACGCTCCTCAGGAGGGAGGACTTGAGAGAAGGATCCTGTCATATAACTGGTTGGAAAGATATGAATAGTTTCTTGCCAAAACGCTATATATCCATTTTCACAAATGTTGGTAAATGAGCTTTTATTGTATTTATTGTATTTAAGGTATTTGGTGTGTTTTTTCTTCATTATCTAATCCAGCCTGGTCTCATCGGTTTTCCATATTCAGCTGATTTTTGACCCATTCAATTCTGTGTGGTTACAGGGTTAAAACACAACCAACTCTCAATGGGTTAAGTTTAGGTATTAATTATGAGGGCTTAAGGTTAGGGTTAGTCTTAAAACAAAAGAATAGAAAATAATGCGCCGTTTCCAAAGTATGGTCAAGTACTCTCCCTGCTTGCTAGAGAATTGTGAACTGCGTGGCGCAGTGATCTAAGCAGTGCTAAAATAAACACATTTTCATACATCTAAAAATCCCTGAGGAAAAAACACAAATGTGAAAAAAATGGTAGGTACAGGGTTTTGGAAAGAAAATGTTCACGTGGAGAAAAGCAATCAGTGATACGAGTCAAATATACTACATTTCATTATATTTGAATCGAGCTATCTCCCCCCAGTGCTGTTCTCTGTCTTAAAGCCTTGAGCTGGAAACTGAGTTGATTTTGATTGCTTACAGTAGCATCGTGGGGTAAGATGAAATAAAACATGTACATGTTACCTGTAATTGGACATGAGATCATGAAGAGTTTACTTAATGTTGTTGCTTCAACCTCTGACTCACAGCACACACACACACACACACGCACACACACCTTCTCAGGACATCACTACAGCACAATTACATCTTGAAATAGTAGTGTGTGTGTGTGTGTGTGTGTGTGTGTGTGTGTGTGTGTGTGCGTGTGTGTGCGTGTGGCTTAAAATCCTAATCCTGAAAGCACATACAATCCCATTTAAGGTTGTCACGATACCACAATACCTGATTGTCCTTGGCAGAAAAGGAAAACACAAAAGCAGACTAAACTCTTTGGTCCTTTTGAAAAACCAACTGCATGTCAAATGTTGTCTGCTAAGAAACATGAGATTCTGGGTGACAACACAAGACTGCTTGTTTCCAGCATTAGGACTGTTTTCCTCAGGACATTTAGTCCGCTTCATGTTTTGTTTCCCTGCCACGATACCTCGGAGTACGGTGACGACCCTAATCCCGTTAACCCGACCGGATCTAAGTGTGTGGGTGTCATTTCAGCTGAATAGCCGAGTGTAAGTGGGTTTTCTTATTAGCTTGCCCCTCATTTCCTGGTAAATAAAGTATGCTTCTATGGGACTGAGTACTATGGAGGAGCTCCCAATAGAACAGAACAGGGCAGGCGAAATTAGACTGCAGTCGAAGCCCGACTCACTGGGTTGTAACTCACCCTTATGCGTGGGTGTATACATCCAAAATGACTTACAGTGCCGGGCTGTGTGTGTGTGTGTGTGTGTGTTTTTCTCTCTCTGTGTGTGTGCCCTAAAGCATATCACCTAGGTTTTATCTGCTGTGCCCTGGCCATTATTGAGATATATGGTGGCACCACTGCAGAAAAACGGAATAGAGAAATGCACAAATGCATCATACAGTAACTCAATTCTGGTTCCCCACTCCCCATTGTGTGATGGGCCAATACAGATTTTGTTGGATGCATTGAGCGCTCTCTCTCTCTGTCTATATTCTCTCACTGAGCTTCATGGGTATTCGTACAATTTAAGGAGAGCGTTTTCCAGAGTGGGATTCCATTCTCCTGACTGATTCAGAGGCTCGGAGCCATTGCAAAACACTCAGGGTAGTTACAGATCTAGGATCAGCTAACCTTCCCCAAATTCTGACCTTATTTATATGATCAGTGTTCAGACAAACCTCCATCCAGACATTCAAAGGGGAAAATGAAAGACGGGCGATATCCTAATTGTTTCATCCTCAAATAGATGAAATGAACGATCATTTGTTCTTTTAAAAACAGAGCCATTAGGTGGTCTGCTGTTTGCCATTTCTCCTCGGGCTTGTAACACACAGTTGGATAACACACTGTGTGTGTGTGTGTGTGTGTGTGTGTGTGTGTGTGTGTGTGTGTGTGTGTGTGTGTGTGTGTGTGTGTGTGTGTGTGTGTGTGTGTGTGTGTGTCTCTCTCCCTTTCCAGCTCATATTATTCCATTACAGAACATCCTCAGGGCTACGACTGCACAGATGCATTCACAGACTCGAGTAGACCCCGAAGATGTACTTATTGTATAGATCTCGTAGACCTATATTTAATGAAATTCCAAAGCCACTGTTTTGATCGATCCCTACATATCTTGTGGAGGGATTTAGGTCGGGTCATAAAGCTGGTCTGGCCTGTTGATATGGCACCATGTCATATATCCATCCTGTCCCTCTCATTACTCCACAGAAGGAAGTACTGGAGCCTCTCCAGTGTTCCTTGGAAAATGTGAATTCCTGGCTCGGATTATGGACGTGCCGTAGTTAAACTGAGATCAGGACAGGACTGTGAGGGCATGTCAGGGGAGAGGTGAGGTGGCGTGTATGGCAGGGGAGAGGTGAGGTGGTGTGTATGGCAGGGGAGAGGTGAGGTGGTGTGTATGGCAGGGGAGAGGTGAGGTGGTGTGTATGGCAGGGGAGAGGTGAGGTGGGGTGTGTGGCAGGGGAGAGGTGAGGTGGGGTGTGTGGCAGGGGAAAGGTGAGGTGGGGTGTGTGGCAGGGGAGAGGTGAGGTGGGGTGTGTGGCAGGGGAGAGGTGAGGTGGGGTGTGTGGCAGGGAAGAGGTGAGGTGGGGTGTATAGCAGGGGAGAGGTGAGGTGGGGTGTGTGGCAGGGGAGAGGTGAGGTGGGGTGTGTGGCAGGGAAGAGGTGAGGTGGGGTGTGTGGCAGGGGAGAGGAGGGGTGGGGTGTGTGGCAGGGAAGAGGTGAGGTGGGGTGTATAGCAGGGGTGAGGTGGGGTGGGGTGTATGGCAGGGGAGAGGTAAAGTAAGTCTGAATTGACTTCCTCAGAAAACAAACGTTTTTCATTGGCTGTTTTATTCAACAGCTATTGAGTAAAAAGCAAATACTTGCTCTACAATTAAAGGGATATTGGGTGTTGAGATTGTTAATACAATACTATTGAGTGACAAAAGTTTAGTGGGCTACACTGACAATGTACTTTATTTTTTAAAATGTTTTTATGAAATGGAATACCATTCATGTGTATGGATCTGTGAGGAATATTTATGAGTAGGTAGCTTGACTTGACTGGGGGACCGGATTGGAGTTGTGACTGATTTGGACAGTATTGTATAAATGGAATATTTATTGATTTCTAAGTCAGTTTGGGTGAATTATCACTAGGGCTTGATGTAGGCCTATGGTGTGTGGGCTAAACTGTGTTATATGTGGGATGGAAGGCATAAAGAACAAAGGAAAGACAGGGTAGAGGCGTGGAGGTGAGGATGGGTAGGAGTGTGGGGGGTTAAAAAGGGGGTGGGGTGAATTTTAGCCCAGTCAAGTTGAAGAAGGTGTGAAGACAGAGTGGAAGAGGGTAGGGGAGGAGTAAGGGAGGTGGTCTTCGTTTTCAGCGGAGCGTTGACATCGGTAGCTTGCAGCCTCCACCCCAAATCAGGTCGTACACCCACTGTTTGATCTGTAGACGAGGAGAGAGCACAGCCAGGGTAGGATGAGAGCACGTTTAACACACTTCCTTTTCTACGCCCGTGGTGAATTTGTGTTTTTCTCTCTTTCTCTCACGCTCTATTTCTATTTCGACACACATCTCTGTCTCTGTTCTGCCACAACTCTATAGTTCTCACTCTCTTTTCTTCCCTAATTGGCAGAGGGGCACTCAGACGATGACGAGACCTCTAACCAGCCAAGATGTATTCGTACTCACACGCTTCACGGTTCACACCGCGGTCTCCACTGTAATTTTAAGGTCAATGACCTCTGATATATCACAGGGTCTCTCTCTCTCTCTCTCTCGATCTCCCTCTTTTTTCCTCTCTCTCGCTGCCTCTGTCTTCCCCCACTCTCTTCCCCCGCCTATTAGTGCACAGATGGCCTTGGTGACATTTTTCACTGTATATCTCCTCCTGTTCATCTCCCAGTTTCAACATGTGATGCGCAGAGCAGCTCTCAACTGAGATGGAAACATTTGGTTAAATAATTTCTCCTTCTGTGAGGATAGAATGTGAGAATGTGATTGACAGCTGTGAGAACATATGGCTGCTCAGTACTGTGAAACGGGGGAGGGATTGATAACTTTTCATCCAATGGGGGGAACTCATTGACGTCCCCAGGACTGACATAGTTCCGATCTAACCAATAGCAACAGTTACCCAGCATGTTGCAGTTCTCACACATGGCACCCCGCAAACAAACCATCTGTCCAATCAGAAAGGGCTTAATCTCTCATGCCTGTTAAAGTTCTGTTTTTCGATATAATGTCATATCGGGATTGAACTGACATTCCTTATAACCGAGAAAGAACAGTCTGATAGCCCTCATTGATAGAATCTGATGTTTTTGATTGCCATGCATGTCTAGGAAATGGACGGAGGTGACATTGACAATCACACGCATTCCTCCCCAACACCAATCACAGTGGGTCTACTTACAGTCGCTTGAGCCCTGCTTGTTTGAGTGACAGCAGCCAGAATACATTTCTCCCTTCAATGTGTCCTCAAAAGACCACCACACTCTCCAATGTACAGACTAGTAGCAAAGAATATGCCTGGTTGCACTGTGCCTGGTTGCACTGTGCCTGGTTGACTGTGCCTGGTTGCACTGTGCCTGGTTGACTGTGCCTGGTTGCACTGTGCCTGGTTGCACTGTGCCTGGTTGCACTGTGCCTGGTTGCACTGTGCCTGGTTGCACTGTGCCTGGTTGCACTGTGCCTGGTTGACTGTGCCTGGTTGCACCCATGCAGTTCAGTGAACTATGTACATTGTGTAAGCAGCACTTAGGCCTGACTCAGTAGGAGTGATGATCTATTCTACAGTATAATCAGACCCCCCCCCCCGCTATTCATTCATTATAATCTAAAATGCAAAGCTGGTCCTAGATCAGCACTCCCACTCTGAGACGCTTAATGAGTATGGGCCCTGTGCTCCACCGTGGCAGTATTAGTCAGTGGTAGGGACTATCATGGGTATCCGGGATCCCCTCTTCACACCCCCCAAAAAAATCACAAGACCAGGGACATTTTTTTTTTTAAATCCCCAATGTCAGCACTAATGCAGGCCCTTAATAACATGTGCAGCATCAGATTACCGACACATATTATCTGAACAGGTTGTCATGGAAGCCTTTAGCCTATTGTATTTACTTTACACAAAGTAACCAGTAAATTCAGAAAGCGCCCAGATAAATGGCACAGTTAATAAACACTACAGGAAACCCCTACAGTAGGCCTTTAGCCTATAAATGAATGTGTGCCTCTTTAAGCTGCCATTGTGAATCTTCAGACAGGCACAAATTTGATAGGCCTACAGTGCAGTTCGGGAAGTATTCAGACCCATTGACTTCTTCCACATTTTGTTACGTTACAGCCTTATTCTAAAATGGATTCAAAATATATTTTTCCTCATCAATCTATACGTAATACCCCAAAATGACAAAGCAATAACAGGCTTTCAGAAATGTTTGCAACTAAATAAAAAAAATGGAAATATGACATTTGCATAAGTATTCAGACCCTTTGTTGAAGCACCATTGACAGCGATTACGGTCTCGAGTCTTCTTGGGTATGTCTCTACAAGCTTGGCACGCCTGTATTTGGGGAGTTTCTCCCATTTTTCTCTGCAGATCCTATCAATCTATGTCAGGTTGGATGGGGAGCGTTGCTGCACAGCTATTTTCAGGTCCCTCCAGAGATGTTTGATCAGGTTCATGTCCAGGCTCTGGTTGGGCCACTCAAGGACATACAGAGACTTGTCCCTTTTGGCTGTGTGCTTAGGCTCGTTGTGCTGTTGGAAGGTGAACCACCCCAGTCTGAGGTCCTGAGCACTCTGGAGCAGGTTTTCATCAGGGATCTCTCTGTACTTTGCTCTGTTCATCTCACCCTCGATCCTAACTAGTCTCCATCCTGACCAAGACTCTTCTCTCCCGATTGCTCAGTTTGGCCGGGTGGCTAGCTCTAGAAAGAGTCTTAGTGGTTCCAAACTTCTTCCATTTAAGAATGATGGAGGCCACTGTGTTCTTGGGGACCTTTAATGCTGCAGACATTTTTTGGTTCCCTTCCCCAGATCTGTACCCCAACATAATCCTGTCTCAGCGCTCTAATTTACCACAGGTGGACTCCAATCAAGTTGTAGAAACATCTCAAGGATGATCAATGGAATGCACCTGAGCTCAGTTATAAGCCTCATAGCAAAGGGTCTGAACACCTATGTAAATAAGGTATTTATGTTTTTTATATTTAACAAATCTGAAAAAAATTCAAAAAAATCTGTTTTCACTTTGTCCTTATGGGGTTTTGTGTGTAGATTTAATGAGGATATGTTTTTTTTTAAATCAATTTTAGAATAAGGTTGTAACGTAACAAAATGTAGAAAAAGTCAAGGGATCGGAATACTTTCCGAATGCACTGTATGCACAATTCACTTCATGGGCATCTCTGTCACAGACATGAAGTCTGTTACCAATTATATCTTCTCGTGTCCCAGAGCCTAGGCTATTTTCCAATCCAGTCCTAATCCTATTGAAACCCAAAATCCTGACTCCTGCCACTTGACAATTCCTAACTTTATTCTGTAATCCAAAGCAAATCCCTCGCCTATGCATGTTAAAATACCCGCAATCTAACATTTCCCCCCACTTCTCTGCACTGTCTCGTACATGCTGCCCATATGAGAGCTTCGGTAGAGAATGTGATCAACAAACGGTATGAGAGGAAATATTTTTATTTTTTAAACAGATTTGGTCCACCTTAAGATATCTTGATATTTCAACTATTTCCACTCTTCAGCTCCCCATTATTCATGAGCTGATCTGCTGCCTGCATAATCATCAACAAAATGTTGCCAAAAATAGGAGGTATTCTGTCATTTGTTCTGAGGTTATCTAACAAGCTTAGCAACGTTGGTCATTTGATTTGTGTTTGTTACAAAAGTTTCAAAAGTGTCAACACTACTCGGATTGTGCTCTGTGCGTCCTGAGTGTGCTCTGTGCGTCCTGAGTGTGCTCTGTGCGTACTGAGTGTGCTCTGTGCGCCCTGAGTGTGCTCTGTGCGCCCTGAGTGTGCTCTGTGCGTCCTGAGTGTGCTCTGTGCGTCCTGAGTGTGCTCTGTGCGTCCTGAGTGTGCTCTGTGCGTCCTGAGTGTGCTCTGTGCGCCCTGAGTGTGATCTGTGCGCCCTGAGTGTGCTCTGTGCGCCCTGAGTGTGCTCTGTGCGTCCTGAGTGTGCTCTGTGCGTCCTGAGTGTGCTCTGCGTCCTGAGTGTGCTCTGCGCCCTGAGTGTGCTCTGTGCGCCCTGAGTGTGCTCTGTGCACCCTGAGTGTGCTCTGTGCGCCCTGAGTGTGCTCAGTGCGCCCTGAGTGTGCTCTGTGCGCCCTGAGTGTGCTCTGTGCGTCCTGAGTGTGCTCTGTGCGTCCTGAGTGTGCTCTGTGCGCCCTGAGTGTGCTCTGTGCGCCCTGAGTGTGCTCTGTGCGCCCTGAGTGTGCTCTGTGCGCCCTGAGGGGGCTCTGTGCGCCCTGAGTGTGCTCTGTGCGTCCTGAGTGTGCTCTGTGTCGAGATTGCCTACTGCTGAAATGTGCTGGCGATCAAAGATAGTTACTCGATCATTACCAAATATCAGTTTAATTTGCTCTGAATTGTTTACATAGTGGCACAGCCAAGCCGCCAAGGTGGCGCATAGCACCTGTTATTTGGGGAGAACCCAACCCTGGCATAGTGACTATGTCCTGGTTTTAAACACTTTAAATGGGAACTTTTCCCGGGATTTCCCGGGATTGGAACTTGGTAGATTGTTGGGGAAATATGAATCCGTAGTCAGTGGCTATGACCTTCTTAATGACCAAAGGCTAGACTCCCTGTGGAGTGGCTTTCATTTCCTGTCCTCCATGCCTTTAGAACAGCTTGGCTTAGTGTGACTTCATCACTGAATAACCTTTATGGAGAGCCCTTTATAGAAGCCTACTAGGAATAGGCGACAGATCAGGACAGAGGGGCACTCCCAGATATGTGGCCTACTAGAATGGCAACCAAATCTATTCTATTACGTTTAATTTATTTTCTATTGTTTTCTATTGCATTCTATTCTATTCCAATAGAGTCAACTCCGCTAGCTACACAAAAGTATGTGGACACCCCTTCAAATGATTGGATTTGGCTATTTCAGCCACACCCATTACTGACAGGTGTATAAAATCAAGCGCACAGCCATGCGATCTCCATAGACAAACATTGGCAGTTTAATGGCCTTACTGAAGAGCTCAGTGACTTTCAACGTGGCACCGTCATAGGATACCACCTTTGGCCACACAAGCTCACAGAACGGGACCGGAATTGTGCTGAATTGCATAGCATCCTTGGTTGCAACACTCACTACCGAGTTCCAAACTGCCTCTGGAAGCAACATCAGCACAATAACTGTTTGTCAGGAGCTTCATAAAATTACTTTCTATGGCCGAGCAGCCGCACACAAGCCTAAGATTACCATGCTCAATGCCAAGTGTCGGCTGGAGTAATGCAAAGTGTCGGCTGGAGTAGTGTCAAGCTCGGTGCAATTGGATTCTGGAGCAGTGGAAACGCGTTCTCTGGAATTCTCTTAGTTCCAGGGATGGGAAATCTTAACGCTACAGCATACAATGACATTCTAGATTATTCTGTGCTTCCAATTTTGTGGCAACAGTTTGGGGAAGGCTCTTTTCTGTTTCAGCATGACAATGCCCCTAAGGCTTTTGACCTTTGTCTCTCCCGAGCCCGTACGGGAGTTGTAGCGACAAGACAAGATAGTAACTACTAACAATTGGATACCACAAAAAGGGGGTAAAAATAAATAAATCTATATAAAAAAAAAACGTTTGGTCATGTAGTGTATTTTATATTATATCTTCCTCTTTGTGAGCTGCTGTTGTTGTGCTGAGTGTCTGTCGGAGGCCGCTCTCCTATGTCGTTCCCCTGTGGTCTATGCAGTGCGAAGGGGTTATTCTGCAAAGATGTGAGCCGCTGTTTTCAAAGGCCATTAGCCTGTCAGGGGGGGGGGGGGAGGCTCAGCTAGGGACAACAAACACTGCTGTACAGAGTGGAGAGACACCGCTTTGTGTTGAGGTCTGTGTGAACCTCTGTGTGATGTTCCGGCCAATCTCTCTCCTGTGTAGCAGGGTGGAAAGAGGATCACAGATGTGTCTGTATAGCATCTTTCTCTCTTTCACTCTCCCCCCCCCCCCCCCCCCCCATCTCGATGCAGAGTAAGTGTGTTTATTTTGTCTTCATCTCTCCACTCTGATCCTCCTTGGCATTTTTTAAGGACTGATGATGAGTGCAGTGGTGTAAAGTACTTAAGTAAAAATACTTTAAAGTACTACTTAAGTGTTTTTTGGGGGTATCTGTACTTTACTATTTATATTTTTGACGACTTTTACTTTTTTACTTCACTATAAAATAAATGTACTTTTTACTTCATACATTTTCCCTGACACCCAAAAGTACTCGTTACATTTTGAATGCCTTAGCAGGACAGGGAAAATGGTCCAATTCACACACTTATCAAGATAACATCCCTGGTCATCCCTACTGCCTCTGATCTGGCGGACTCACTGAACCCAAATGCTTTGCTTGTAAGTTATGTCTAAAAGTTGGAGTGTGCCCCTGGCTATTTTAAATAAAAAATGGAAATTGTGTCTTCTAGTTTGCTTTATGTATGGATTGTGAAATGATATATCCTTTTACTTTTGATACTTAGGTATATAGCAATTGCATTTTCTTTTGATACTTAAGTATATTTAAAACCAAATACTTTTAGAATTACTCAAGTAATATTTTACTGAGTCACTTTTACTTTCATCATTTTCAATTAAGTTACCGTTACTTTTACTCAAGTATGACATTGTTGTAGATCACCCGCCACCCCTCGGTCTGACGGGCAGTGTTACGCCCCCACTATGTGTCACCATGCTGGCCTTCACCTCCGGCTGTGTCCCTCTGGGCTGGAGCCTCTCTCCAGGGCTGTCTGTCTGACTTTAGCCTATCCACAGGACACAATCAGCTTGCTATCGCTCTCTTTCTGTCTCTTTCCTCCTCCTTCTCTCCCGATCCCTTTTTTCAGCTTTCCATCTATCACTTCATCTCTCTTTCTTTTTCTGACCCATCCCCCCCTCTCTCGCCTTTCTTCTCCATCTCCCTCTATCACTGGTCCCCTACGTCCATCCCTACCTCCTCTCTGTCTCTCTCTACAGAAACAGGCGCAAAGCTGTAATAGCTCCCTCACCAGACTGGGGGACCCTAATCCTGTTACCCAGCACTCGCAGATACCCAGAGCCTATTTTCCATTCACTCCCTGTTCACCATCTAGCGCCAGGCATCACCAGGCCCACCTCTTATCTCCCTAATCTGATTGGCATGCTTTCCTCGTACCCCTACACACCCCCCTGGAATCCCAGAACCCCCCCCCAGACCCCGCACCAAAATCAGCCGCAGACACACCCAGACCTAGATGTCTGGGTGGAGAATGAGATGTTAGAGCGAGACGATAGCATTTTCTCGGGGGGCAAACTTTTTTTTTCTTAATTTGTATTTTTTTTTATTTTTTTTACCCCAAATCCCTCAGGACTAAGGGTCAGTTGACTGGAACCTATCCCTGCGTGACACGATAAGGTGGTGTCGTCGGGGTACGGGATTCGTGCCCGAATGAACGACGTCCTTGTATGACGCTCTTATCGTTACATTGCACGCGCCATCCCCTCTCTGCCCTTAGAACTGGAGGAGGTTTGCTGTGTTCTGGTTTGTGGTCAACGACACAAGTGAACCGGCCATTTAACTCTGTCTAACTAATTGGTCACGGTGGCGTACGCTAGAACAAAGGCCTCTCTTGTGGGGTTTGCAGATTTGACTTGTCCACCACAGGGAATTAGGCAGGGCAACAGTGGAACTGCTCTGCCATGCTGTGCTCATGTATTGCCTCAGCAATATGATTCATTCTATTTGTGTGTGGATGTCATTGGGATTTATCGCTCCATATATACTTGTGGCAATAAATAGTAGTCCTCCAACACAACATAATGACCCTCGCACCCGGATACAATGGCAACTCCTTCTATTGAGTCCTATTATTCATCTCTGTCTCTGAGGTCCGTCGTTGCTCTAGGCATGGTGTTGTTCACAGATACACAGTGTGAGCATGTAGGTTTTTTATTTATTTTTTATTTTACCTTTATTTAACCAGGCAAGTCAGTTAAGAACAAATTCTTATTTTCAATGACGGCCTGGGAACAGTGGGTTAACTGCCTGTTCAGGGGCAGAACGACAGATTTGTACCTTGTCAGCTCGGGGGTTTGAACACGCAACCTTCCGGTTACTAGTCCAACGCTCTAACCACTAGGCTACCCTGCCGAGTCCCTATGGATTCACGGGGAACATGATTTTGCACTAAAGGAGCCCGATGTCAGACAGAGCCCAGGGGAGTCGTGTGACCAGAGGGCAGTAAAAAGTCCCAGGGTCCTTAGCGAGGGGCCGCCCTGGTGGTAAGGTGGGGACTGCTGGCGCTGGACCTAGGGAGCCGACCCTCGGCGAGAGTGGGTGTGTGTGCGTCAGGGGTTAAGAACGGAGGAAGTATCTGAGTGCTGGCGATGAAAGGTCCTTGCCAGACCGACAGTAGTTTAACAGAGGCTCTGTTGAAGAAGTGGCGGTTTGAATGCGTGATGTTTCACCCCACAACGAGGAAAAGGCTGTTCATTCACTGACACATAAAGACTTGTCTATGATGTAAGAAGTCGTTTCCTTTTGCTCTTTTTCGCTCTTTCTATGTCCGCCTCGATCTCTCCCTTAGTAATGACGGCGGGAAAAGGGGGATAAAGAGAGAAAAGCCGAGAGAAATCGAGGAAGATGAAAATACAGTGTCAACTCTGTCTTGGAGACCAACACTGTGTTGGTAGATGTTAGAGACCCATGTACTGTAGATATTTGGGTTGGTGCCAGTGTTGGATGTTGGATGACACTAAGAGAGGAAGAGAGAAGAAGAGAAAGCTGTGGAAAAGGTTGAGGGGGGAGGGGTTAGTACCTCAGGGTTAGCGACAGGCTAACTGGTCTATCTATAACAGTCCATTTCCCCTGAGAATTCATTACTGCATTCATGGAAGCAGCTTTTCCATTTTCTGTAATGCTAAACATAATTTGTTTAGTCAACTCAATGACTTGGCCAATGGCACTGAGATTGAATTGACGGTAGAGGAATTGTCAGAATGTCACTGTTTCAGACAAGGCCACACAGAAGCACACGACTGTGCACAACTGCCTACATTACATAACCCTAGAGTCTTTGGTCAATATATCCTATACTAAACCTGCTCTGTCTTTCCTCTCTCCTCTCTTTTAGGTAAGTTCCACATGTTATGGAGGCAGGGACTGTCTTGAGCTAACCATGAAGGTACAGTTGTCATGACTCTCGTTGCTTTGAAACGTGTGACGCCTGCTCCTTATAGTGGCCTTTATATTTGCGCTGTTTCTGGGGCCCGCGCTGAATGTGATGGGGTTCCTGTGAACACAGGATGCTTTTGTAGGCTATGTGTCTTGGAAGATTTGATCACATAGCCATGCAGAGCTTTTTAGATCACGTGCAGTGAGTATGTGCCATACATAGTATGTCCCTGAATATACCCTCGAGTATATTTCCATTAGTTCTCTACTGTGAAGGATCCAGAACGGTTTCTCTAATCACCATAATACAACTACAGACCACTGCACCCTCCGTGGGCTGCCCACAAGACCCACTGTAAATACGGACCCTTTTTTGACGATGGCGACGCTGAAGCGACCTTCTATCTCGACACTTGGCTGTCATCTTCGTCTCCTCCCTGCCTATCCTTCACATGACCTCTGACCTCCTGTCACGTCCACGACTTGCAGACGTCGCCTTGGGAACGCCCCATCCCCCACGTCCATACAGCCGCCTTCACCTGCTATATTGTAGCCTTCCATTGGCCGTGAAGCTATTTTTTTGAACCCTTTTGGTTTTGCTTCAGCCCTCTTTCTAAAGCGCAAGGGTGGAGGGGTGTCGGGGAGGGAAAGGGGGGACCACGGAAAGAGGAGGGGGGGGGACGAGAAATAGGCTCATTACGTGGAGATTTGGTACATGTTAATCAAATCTCCACGTAATGAGCCTATGTTCCCCCTCCTTCTCACCACCCCTATTGGCTCTATCCATAATTCATGCCCCCCATGGAGGGTGAGTGTGTGTGTGTATACGTGTACATTTGTGCGCATATGTCTGTGTGCACACCTGTGTGTGTGTGTGTGTGTGTGTTTCTCACCGGGGCTTGCTATTGGTGTCTGACAAGCAGGGACGAGAGAAGAGGATCGGGTCCGGGTTGGTGTCAGGCCAGAAAAATGTCAGAGCAGCGCCACGGGCCTGCTCGTTACCCTCGTTCCACAGAGGTGTAAATATTTATGGCATTGCCATGCCGACCGGCACATCACGTGCCTAACCGTTCACAGAGGTGACAGTATGGATGGAGGATTTAAATGACATTTATGTAAAGCGCTCGAGTATAGAAATAGACAGGTTATTATGTGGATTTTGCTGTAGAGGGGAGGGAGTACACTACTTTGCCTCTTTTTGGTACTATCTCTGGACATTTTCTCAATACGTCCCACCAACTTCATTGTAGCAAGTGTGTTGTCCATGTAGTTTCATTGAAAGATGTCAGTTACGATTGATTGGATGATGGTGACGTCCGTCTCTCGATGGTGACATCCTGTCGGTCTCTAGAGCAGGACATGGAGGGGATGCTGGGACCTCTGTTGGACTATAAACAATCCCATCAGGACCAATGCTTTTGACAGCCGTTGCCCACAGTGATTTTATGTTATTGCACTGGTTGTACCCACCTTGAGATAATCTGTTAGAGAAAGAGAGAGATGACAAAAAAGAGAGATGCTGCTTTGGATGTTCTGAAAGTAAGGTATTCATTCTGGACGTTTTGTGTCCCTCCACGTATTTATCTGGCAATTAGGGCTCAACAGACATTACAAAAAAAAAAAAATTCAGTTAACATAATTTGAATGAACATTCCACATTACCATGGAAGTTATTGTATCTCAGTACCAGGCAACCATTGTGTTCCATTCATGATATTTCTATGTGTGCTGCCGCAGGGAGGAGGTGTTACCTAGGCAACCGAAGACTCGTTTGCTTCGACACCTTGCTTGTTATGACGGTTATTCTATTTTCATGAAGGCCTTCATTCATAAAGGTGGGTGACACAGTTATACGGTAATTGTGACAGCCCTACTGGCAATGAGTCACAAATGACTTCTAGCGAGGTCACTCTGAATATGTGAAGCTTCTCTTTGTTTTCCCCTTGGTCCATGAAGCACGTTGAAAGCCCCAATAATGTCAGGTCAGGAATGGAGGATGTGTCCTCTGTGTCCCCTGTAGTATGTCACCCCGTCCTCTGTCCCTTGTGTTTCCTGTAGTATGCCACTCTGTCCCCAATGTGTCACTAGGGCCTCTTTCTATCAGTCCTAATGTCCCATGAGTCACAGGCCGAGCCAGCTCCCCCCCCCCCCCCCCCCTGAGAGTCCTCTTTCCCCCCCTGTGTGTCCTAAACCAGACCCCTCTATAGGACAGAGCTCCATTCTCACTCTGTGTGTTCAGCCTGGTGAGGCTTTATAGAGCTACGACACCGTAGCTCTCTGCTCTCTGTCTCCATAAGGTCAGTGACAGCAGTGTCCATTGTAGGAAAGGCACCCTGCTCCTGTGGCTCGTTCATCTTTGTCAGCCCTGGTTCCCGTTTGCTCGTTAGGTAGCGAGAAGTGACGACGATCGAAAAGGTCACAGTCTTCCTTTGTTCGCACATATCTTTGATTTCTCACAAATGACATCCAGCCAAGCTTTTTAATTTCCATTTAATTGAATAAATGTTCGTCATTTCTCCTTCTCCATCCTCAAAGGTCGTTGTTCAGATTCACGTATGACAGCTGTGTAGGATCATGTGGGGGGTTTTTACAGTAAAACGATCTGTTGTCCACCACTCAACAGAACCTTCTCCTCCGGCTCAGCTCCTGCTGCTGAGTATGGCATTTTACTGCTATAGAGTAACCTCCCTCTCTCTCTCTCTCTCTCTCTCTCTCTCTCTCTCTCTCTCTCTCTCTCTCTCTCTCTCTCTCTCTCTCTCTCTCTCTCTCTCTCTCTCTCTCTCTCTCTCTCTCTCTCTCGGGGAGAGAAAGGACAGTGAGATAATGAAAGTGTAAACTCACGTCTCCTCTCGCTATCTGTGTGAGTTCACCTTTAGCATATGAGAAGACCAGGGGCAACCCCACTACACTATGAAGGTTATCTGTGCTGTTTCAGCCTATATTGTCATGTGTCTAAGACAGCTGTCACCATAATCTCACAAGCATCTGTATGCATGAGAGCGAGAGAGCGAATCCCGAATGATGAAAAACCATGGTTGAACATTCCCAATGGTACAACTACCTGGGACTAAAGATCAGTGCCTCTGGTGGATTTGGTCTGGCAGTGAATACACTAGAAGAAAAAGCCCGCAAAGCATTTTACTCCGTAAAAAGACAATTCTCAAAAAGAAATATTCCTGTCCAAATCTAGATATTCAATAGTGTAATTTCACCCATTATCCTAATCCTAATCCTAATATCCAATAGAAAGTACCAGGTAATGCATGCAGAACAGAACTCGGACAATTCCCTTTAATTGTAATTAGAAAGAAAAGGACACAAAAATGTGGGCACCATTTGAAATTTAGCCCCCAAAACATCCTTACAATTCAAAGCACTGTATTTCATTATCCTCATTGCATTGTACTATATTTACTGAAATGCTCAACCACTATACTGCTTTGGCAATATCTACAAATTGTATTTCATGCCAATAAAGCCAATCTGAATGAGAGAGAGAGAGAGAGAGAGAGAGAGAGAGAGAGAGAGAGAGAGAGAGAGAGAGAGAGAGAGAGAGAGAGAGAGAGAGAGAGAGAGAGAGAGAGAGAGAGAGAGAGAGAGAGAGAGCGCTTCAATCAATAGGCTATATTCATTTATCTTATTCAACTCCTAAACTCAGAGACCAATGTCATTTCAAAGGGATTGCTTGTTGTGACGGACCACAGGCTTAACCAAGGGAAATGGCTCCATTCAAAATAAATGTATTCAGGGAGAGAGAGGTAGCCATAGTAGAAAGCTGAGTTGAAGGCTTTACCCTGACGCCAATGTAAATGGATGACTGCGAGTGCAGGCGCCAGTCCGATTGCGTAACAGGCATTCTCATTGGACCTCAGGCCATTATTGATCCTGAGCCCGGTCACAAAGCCAAACGAACGTAGCCCCCGGATAAAATTCCTATCTGCTGGCTGTGACGTGTCACTGTATATTGGCTTGTTGTTTACGGCAGGGCTAGAAGGGCATACAGTAACCCTGGCGTTGTGTGGGTCACAGAGAGTTTTGTCACCTGTCACCACTAGCCTATCTGTCTTGACTTGTTTATGTAGCATGCTAAATAAGTTTTTTTTTA
The DNA here is from genome assembly GCF_057628025.1 of Oncorhynchus mykiss. Classification (NCBI taxonomy): domain Eukaryota; kingdom Metazoa; phylum Chordata; class Actinopteri; order Salmoniformes; family Salmonidae; genus Oncorhynchus; species Oncorhynchus mykiss. Next base: position 31,142,089 of record NC_143030.1, read on the forward strand.
AAGGGTTTCTTTATGACCGTTTGCGTGTACTTTCGGAATTGTCTGGCGAGCCACTCGCTAGGTGGACGTGTTGGAGGACCCTTGCAGTAGCGTTATGTCCCCGCCAGCTCGTGGTTTATGTACGAACGCTGCGCTCGTTCTAAGAATGCCTTCCGATTGACCTCTACAGGCTCAACACGGTGGCATGGCAGCTATTACAGCAGAGACCCACGAGATGAGAGGACGCTGTCCTCACAAGGACTTCGCAGGGACTTCCAGTGGCACCGACTCACTGCTGGGAAAAAAACACAGATGAGCTCAAGAAGAACACACACACGAACAGCAATCTCAACACACAACGCTCGCGCGCACACACACACACACACACACACACACACACACACACACACACACACACACACACACACATCTGAGATGATCTGAGATGATGAGATCTGAGATCTGAGATGATGGATCGCTGGGTTTAGTTGGCCAGATGTTCTATCTTTAGGTAAGGATTTACCCTACATAAGACGTACTGTGTATACCTCATTCTCCTCTCTTCTCCTTCGTCCTTCCTCCTTTCCTCTTTTACTCCCCTCCGTCTCATTTCACCTCGAGCCATGTCACGAGAATGCATTTTGTGCACGTCAAGAGGGTGACATTTCTCTGGAAAACAGTGACTTTGATTACTGTGTGGGCTTCGATGCGCCGCCGCACGTAAACCACATACATCCACAGGGAAAGGATTTGTCATTTCTGATGAACAGGTTGGCTCAAGTTAATCTGTCCCGGAGATATGAAAAGGGAACGAGAATTCGACCCTCCTCCTTCATAGACTGCGGAAAAGATGTTCTCAATCTCTGTTGTAAGTTTAGCTACCTGACAGTGCAATAACTGCTGCCCCATCTTTGTCTGTTCGGGGAAGTGTGTGTGTGTGTGTGTGTGGGTGTGTGTGTGTGTGTGTGTGTGTGTGTGTGTGTGTGTGTGTGTGTGTGTGTGTGTTGGAGGGTGTATGGGACATCCCTATTGTAGAGGTGGTGACGAAGCAGCATGTGTGTATATATGTGTGTGTGTGTCACGCCTTGGTCCCAGTCAGGTCTGATTCTAGGTCAGCTGAGAAGACTCCTCTATTTCTGTCTTGCTAATCCCCCTGTGTGTGTGTGTGTGTGTGTGTGTGTGTGTGTGTGTGTGTGTGTGTGTGTGTGTGTGTGTGTTATGTGTGTGTGTGTGTGTGTGTGTGTGTGTGTGTCTCGAACACAATGTGCTAATACCTCCAGCACGGTACTCACTAATCCACTCACAGTAGTCGACTGCACCGTCCTGCATATTGGATTCTCTTCCCCCCGCCCCCTCACACACTCCCCCCCTGTGTGGACCCTCTAGCTATCCCTCCTCACACCCTCTGGATATTCCCTGGGGGTTGGAACTGGGACCACCCACGACGGAGCACCCATGAGCGCAGGCATGGTCGTGGGAGCCACAGGCCAGGTAAGGCTGCTACTGTAGACTAGGTAGACAGCGGTCCTAACCTCCCAGAGACCCGTACATCTCTCTCCCTATGCCTTTAGTCCTCCAACCTCCTTACTGCTAAGCTAACCTAGGCTAGGTTAACTTTAAATGATCTGCATGGACTCTCAAGTTAAGGGTCCAATAATGAGTTAGCTTTGCAGTCGAAATACAAGTTAAGCGGAGATGTGCTGTTTTGTGTCAGGAAAGGAGTGCTTTAGGGGACTTTAGGGGCCTCTCTCTTTTTAATTAACCTGTCTACGATATTGGTTCCCAATTGGGAATCAACCCTCCCACGTGCAGCTGAAACGGTGGCGCATGGAACGCAAAAATATTCTTAAAAATATTTAACCTCCACACATTAACAAGTCCAATAGCTCAAATGAAAGATAAACATCTTGTTCATCTAGCCAGCAAGTCCGATTTCTAAAATGTTTTACGGCGAAAACATAGCACATATATATGTAAAACCACCACCAGACACAGCTCATTTCAATAGCCAAAACATGCAATCAACAAACGCAGGATTAAAAAATAAATTGCTCACTAACCTTTTGAAAATCTTCATCAGATGACAGTAATATGACATATTACACAGTACATATTTTTTTTTTTCAATAATATGCCATTTATATCCATAAATGTCCATTTACAGTGAGTTCACCTTCAGAAATTACTCAAAAATGCCCGCAGGAAATCTATGTAGCGCGGCAAGATAACGTAAATAGACATCATAAACTTTGACTAAATATACATGTTCTACATATAGTTAGAAAGATACACTGCTTCTTTATGCAACCGCTGTGTTAGATTTATTTTTAACGTTACAGAAATCGCACACTATTCCATATGCTGAGACAGCGCTCAGTTCCAAGCTACATTTCCACGTAATGTTGGAGTCAACAGAAACACAGATTTAAGCATAAATATTCCCTTACCTTCGATGGTCTTCGTTCAGAATGTTCTGGAAGGCTTCATACTTACCCAATACATCGTTTGGTTTCAAGTCTTGCGTCTTTGTATTAGCTACTGCTAATAACATCAGCTGAAATGCACCCAAAACGTCCTCTGGTCCGGATAAGTTGCGCATCAAAACTTCAAAATTACACATTATATGTCGACTAAACAGGTCAAACTAAGTGCAGAAGCAAGCTTTATGATGTTTTAGACGTGCAAAACAAACTTCAATTCAATCGGCCATCGTCTGCCCTTCTCTTGAGTGCTGGAAACAAAGGAATGGCTGGGACCAATTCGCGCCCATACGCACAGCCTATTCTCTCGTGGCACGCACTAATTTCACTCCCATAGGGTCAATTCTCGCGGGATTTGAACGATTTGAAGCTCTAATGAAAGAGGACATCTAGCGGAAGAGATGGAAAGTGTCCCCAGAATCATAGCTGGTTGGGAAGGGTGGGGGACATGACGTCAAAGTTGCTCCAACTTTCATGGCCACAAAAACTAGTTTGGAAGAATGCCTGCCCTGTGAGTTCTGCTATACTTACAGACATAATTCCAACGGTTTTAGAATCTTTAGAGTGTTTTCTATCCAATAATAATTATTTATTTGCATATATTAGCAATTTTTGACAGATTTTTTTTCCAGTTTACTAGGGGTACCCAATCTCTCCAAAGGGGGCGTATGTCTGCCATATCCTTAACAGGTTTTAAACATCTTGAAATGAACTGCGGGCCTAGTGGATTCTCTCTCCCACTCTATCTCGCTCTCTCTCTCTGTCTCTCAGGGGGACATTCATTTATCACCGACTTATCTTTAATCCCACCATAATGAAGCCCCCATGCTCTATCTTTTCAATGTAGATTAACACCACCGATGGGTCATTATAGCCAGAAAAATACTTAAATTAACCTGCTCTTTCTGTGGAGACAATGCTAAAGCGCTGGCATTAGCTACAGTAGCAGGTCAGCAGATATTGCTAGCTTATAACCTACTGTATACATTGATTAACCTATCTATAGGCCAGCAGATGCTAACTTACAGCCTAAAAACCCATTAACCTACGCTTTCTATGAAGACTATGCTAAGGCGCTAGCTTTATTTACAGTAGCTGGTCAGCAGATGCTAGCGTATAGCCTTCCGTATTCACATTGACTTCTTCAAAAAAGAAGAAGAAGAAGTGGCCTGTTGTTTTGAATCTGTATAGTTTATTGACCTGTGTGTGCTGCATTGTGTAACAGCAGCAGGATATAAATAACCATCAGGCCTAAAGACCCAGGAGGAGTGTGAATGTGCTGTACTGAATATACAGTATGCGGTATGCATGAGTCATTTCTCCTGTGCTAACACACTAAATAGGCCTTTCTCCTAGGGGTGGTTTTGTCTTAATTGCGGAGAAGTGCTTACGTTGTGGCGTGGAAGTGAGCAGCAATATTATTCAACTTTTATTAGGACACATTGCTTTATTGTGGCTGGTGGTGTTAACATGCCAGCAGAGACAGAATTGGACCACATTAGGGTGAATCATTCCGTGTGTCTTTTAGGGGGGTTGAAGATGAGTAATACGTTGAATGTTGAGGCCAATGGGGATGGATGGTGTCATCGTGGCCCTAGGGGGAAGTCTGAGACGGTTCATTTGGGTGGGGCACTGATGAATAGTTCCTCATTCTTCCTCTTTCTTATCTACATGAATATTTCTCTCTCTCTCATAATGCTTTGTTTCAGGAAGTTTACTGGCAGACTGTGACCCAGGATGTTGTATTTAGACATTAGTTTTATTTGTATTTATTTTTGATTTAACCTTTATTTAACTAGGCAAGTCAGTTAAGAACAAATTATTATTTTACAATGACTGCCTACCCCAGCCTAACCCTCCCCTAACCCTGACGATGCTGGGCCAACTGTGTATCGTGCTATGGGACTCCCGATCACTGCCGGTTGTGATACAGCCCAGGATTGAACCAGGATCTGTAGTGACGCCTCTAGCACTGAGATGCAGTGCCTTAGACCGCTGCGCCACTCGGGAGGGAGTGGGAAGGACTACACACACGCACGCACGCACGCACGCAGGCACGCACACGCACCCGCACATGCACATGCACGAACGCACGCACACACACACACACACACACACACACACACACACACACACACACACACACACACACATACACACGCAAGTATCTACTTGAGATTATATTGTGGATCTGCATTGTCTACCATCCGGGAGGTGTGTGGTTGTGTTTACTGTATATGAGTGTTTCTATCAGTAGGTGTGTATTCTCATTAAGGTCTGTGAAGGCTCAGGTTGGCCTAATGATGCCCACAGGACTCCCGTAGCACACAGGGTGGAAAGTACCACTCCCCACACCCCCCCGAAAGACCTTTCCACCTCCCGCCGTCTACCACTGTCTCCGTTGACAACGCCCCCGGCCTTGTTACTAAGGGATGGGTTACCAGGGCGATGAAGCGCCAGTTAGCACCACTCCATGCTAGACAGGGGTTAAGCCAGCCGTGTGTGTGCTTCCTTTACGACACAACGCCACAGGGTAGGGCCAGCTTGGAGGCTGCTGTGTCTCTTTTTGTCTGCTTGTTGTTTGCTGTTGACCTTGTATTCAGAGTCAATGAGCTGGAATTCCTGTTACTAGGTGAAGCACTTCCATAGAATGGGATAAAATATAAGTTTAGAGGACAATGACGCATCATAACAAAATGTGCGATAGCATCTTTATACTATTTATAGTGATTTCTCAATGTCAACATATCAGTGTGAGATGCTGCCACCATCATGCTTCAACGTAGGGATGGTGCCAGGTTTCCACCAGACATGATACTTGGCATACAGGCCAAATAGTTCAATCTTGGTTTCATCAGACTAGAGAATCTTGTTTATCATGGTCTGAGAGTCCTTTAGGTGCCTTTTGGCAAACTGCAAGTGTTATGTGCCTTTTACTGAGGAGTGGCTTCCGTCTGGCCACTCTACCATAAATGCCTGATTGGTGGAGTGCTGCAGAGATGGTTGTTCTTCTGGAAGGTTCTCCCATCTCCACAGAGGAACTCTGGAGCTCTGTCAGTGTGACCATTGGGTTCTTGGTCACTTCCATGGTAGCTCAGTTTGGCCCGGTGGCCAGCTCTAGGAATAATCTTGATGGTTCCAAACCTCTTCCATTTAAGAATGCTGAAGGCCACTGTGTTCTTGGGGACCTTCAATGCTGCAGACATCTTTTGGTACCCTTTCCCAGATCTGTGCCCTGACACAATCCTGTCTCGGAGCTGAGCTCTACAGACAATTCCTTCAACCTCATCGAACTGTCAACTGTGGGACCTTATATTAGACAGGTGTGTGCCTTCCTAAATCATATCAAATGTATTTATATAGCCCTTCTTACATCAGCTGATATATCAAAGTGCTGTACAGAAACCCAGCCTAAAACCCCAAACAGCAAGCAATGCAGGTGTAGAAGCATGGTGGCTAGGATAAACTCCATAGAAAGGCAAAAACGTAGGAAGAAACCTAGAGAGGAACCAGGCTATGAGGGGTGACCAGTCCTCTTCTGGCTGTTCTAAATCATGTCTAATCAATATCATTTACCACAGGTGAACTCCAATCAAGTTGTAGAAATATCTTAAGGATGATCAATGGAAACAGGATGCTCCAGAGCTCAATTTTGAGTCTCATAACAAAGGGTCTGAATATTTCGAGTACCAGTCAAAAGTTTGGACACACCTACTCATTCAACGGGTTTTCTTTAATTTAACAATTTTCTATATTGTAGAATAATAGTGAAGACATCAACATAACACATGGAATCATGTAGTAACCAAAGAGGTGTTAAACAAATCAAAATATATTTCATATTTGAGATTCTTCAAGGTAGCCGCCCTTTGCCTGGCATTCTCTCAACCAGCTTCATTGAGGTAGTCATCTGGAATGCATTTCAACTAACAGGTGTGCCTTGCTAAAAGCTCATTTGTTTTTCAGAAGATAGCCATATTTGGTAAAAGACAAAGTCCATATTATGGCAAGAACAGCTCAAATTAGCAAAGAGAAATGACAGTCCATCATTACTTTAAGGTAAGTCTGAAGGTCAGTCAATCTGGAAGATGTCAAGAACTTGAAAATACAGTTGCAAAAACCATCAAGCGCTATGATGAAACTGGCTCTCACGAGGACCGCCACAGGAAAGGAAGACCCAGAATGATCTCTGCTGCAGAGGATATGTTCATTAGAGTTAACTGCACCTCAGATTGCAGCCCAAATAAATGCTTCATGGAGTTCAAGTAACAGACACATCTCAACATCAACTGTTCCGAGGCGACTGTGTGAATCAGGCCTTGAATCAGGTCGAATTGCTGCAAAGAACCACTACTAAAGGACACCAATAAGAAGCAGGGACTTGCTTGGGCCAAGAATCACGAGCAATGGACATTCGAAAATCTGTGCTTTGTTCTGATGAGTCAAATTTTTAGATTTTTGGTTCCAACCGCTGTATCTTTGTGAGACACAGAGTAGGTGAATGGATGATCTCTGCCTGTGTGGTTCCCACCATGAAGCATGGAGGAGGAGGTGTGATGGTGTGGGGGTGCTTTGCTGGTGACACTGTGAGTGATATATTTATAATTCAAGGCATACTTAACCAGCATGGCTACCACAGAATTCTGCAGCGATATCCCTCCCCATCTGGTTTGCGTTTAGTGGGACAATTTTTTTTTTTTAACAGGACAATGACCCAACACACCTCCGGGCTGTGTAAGGGCTTTTTGACCAAGAAGGAGAGTGATTGAGTGCTTCATCAGATGACCTGGCCTCCACAATCACCTGACCTCAACCCAGTTGAGACGGTTTGGGATGAGTTGGACCGCAGAGTGAAGGAAAAGCAGCCAACAAGTGCTCAGCATATGTGGGAACTCCTTCAAGACTGTTGGAAAAGCATTCCAGGTGAAGCTTGTTGAGACAATGCCAAGTGTGTGCAAAGCTGTCATCAAGTCAAAGGGTGGCTACTTTAAAGAATCTAAAATCTAAAACATATTTTGATTTGTTTAACATTTTTTGTTTAACTCTCGGTTTTCATTTTTTTTAAATAAATGTGCTAACATTTCTTAAACTGTTTTTGCTTTGTCATTATGGGGTATTGTGTGTAGATTGATGAGGGGGAAAAAAATCAATTTTAGAATAAAGCTGTAATGTAACAAAATGTGGAAAAAGTCAAGGAGTCTGAATACTTTCCGAATGCACTGTATATCTACAATCACTTGTTAAATCCATGGTTATTGCAGACTCCTATCTCTCTCTCTCTCTCTTTCTCTCTTTCTCTCTCTCTCTCTCTCGTACAAACCCAGTGTGGTTAGCAAGTACGTTAAATTGGTCAATTGTTGCCTTAAGGCATCAGAAGCATACAAATCTAACCCCTGGTGACACATATTACATTTCAATCACACCTCTATCATTGTTTCCTAATATGGTTCAGAGGATAGCAATACATTAAAACCTCACCCCCACCTACACACACGCATGCTTGCACACACACATGGATGCACACACACACACACGCACACACGCACACACACACACACACACACACACCTCCCCCCACCTCCACTTAATATCCCGCCTTCTAGAGTTTCAAAGGTGACAGTCTGGGATAGATTGTGTCTGGGGACTTACAGTAGCTACAACCATGAAGGGACTAGCCTACCTCCCATAACAATACACATACCAGAGAATGGAGACGAATACTCAACACCACTGTATACACCCAACCAATGAAATTCCTTAGGAAATGCTCGGCATCTATAATTACACGCTTTGACTTTATTGTTATTAATGATGTGTTTTATACCATGACATTATTGAATACTCAATATACGATATACCAGAAATCACCAAATCGGGTCTGCCCTGCCGATGCATAGCAAAACACAGAGAGAGAGAGGGTTAGGGTGTGGCTCTGGCTGTGGTGCCTCTTTGTCTGTACAGTGCACTCCTCTACAATGACAGGGATGCTCTGAGGAACACCACCTGTGTGCCTGTCTGTTATCTCTGTTTTTCTGACCGTATCTCTTTATTAATTACTTTGAATCTCTTAGTTTTTTGTTTGTTGTATCTCTTTGTTTCTCTTCTGTCTGTCTGCTTGTATCTTCAGTCTATCTCCCTGTCTTGTCTTTCAGTGTGCTACTGTCGCGGCCTTGTATGTTGTGCAGTGGCAATGAATTGTCACAATACCACTCCCCTCCCCTATTGAAGAATATAGACTAGGTCTTGAAGGAGCAGCGGTAGTCTATTGGCTAGGGAGTGTAGGTAAGGTAAAGGGCTGGACCACTCTGTGTGTCAGGGCAGACAGATGGTGCACAGGCCTAATCCATTCACGCACACTTCCCTCCTCTCCCCTCTACATTAGTTTGACCAACTCACCAAGTAAATCCACTTTTCCTCTGACACACCAATAAACCATCTAGCTAATAAAAAAGTAATATTGTGACATTGAAAGAGAATGTAAACTAACGGTACTTTTTTCAAATGTTATTCTCACAAAAACGGATACCAAGAGTCCGAAGTGAGTTGTGTTATTAAAAACCGTCGAACGATGAAGAGATTTTGCTGATAGACTGGCCCTCGTCTGGGAGGCTTTTGGACAGAAGGAGGGATGGAGGGAGGAGGTAGGGAGGGGGAGGATGTGGGCTAAAAGCTAATCCGGTGGCTTTCCTTGAAGGAGTGTGTGTGTGTCACTGTGTTCTGGTGCAGATGAAAAAGAGATCAAATCCTTTTGTGCTGATCAGTGAGACAGGGATCAGGCTGATTTCAACAAAATTAGGACTTAATGAAATACTTCATTAAATATTTAGGATGAAGAAAATGGGAAGGGGATTGGGGGGGTAGAGGTTTAGGCTAATATACTGTATTTACTAATATCATTCAGTTGTGTTCATTTGGTTCTGTCTAGAAGTCAAAGTATCCTGTATTCATTTTGAAGAGCTTTAAATAGACCACCCTGCCCATACATAGTACAGATTACAGGTCATGGAGATCCTATTCAATTACAGTAAGTAATTACTACAAAAGTATTCTAATTCCTAATTCTATTGCACAGGCATTCTGGTTCTTAGAGCAGTTTTTCCTTAAATTAGCCCTAATCTTCCTCTCTGGACTACCCCACCTAGTTCATGGGGTCAGAGTTCAGATCACAGTCAGGGTCTCCACCAAGCTGCCGATCAATGCTACCTGTCAATCAATGTCTATATGGAGAGTTTGTGTGTGTGTTTTCGTGTGGTTTCCGTGCCAGTAAAGAATATAGCCGTAACCTAGAGGCAGATGCTGGGTCTTTCTAATTACTGTAAGGCTAGACGACTAGATTACTGATATGTAAATAGTGGATACTCTCTCTGCTAGACAGGATTTGGGGATTACAAACCGAGGCGAGATTTAAACGCAGAATCCTTCTTACTGCTGCTAGGTAAAGGCAGAGGCCTAGGACTGACGTATCAAACACACACCAGTCTTGCGTGGCCATCCTTCTAAATCTAATTTAGTTCCCGAGGCTAAATACACACACAGCGCATAATACTTACATTACATTTTAACAGACACTCTTGTCCAGAGCAACTTACAGTAAGTGCATACATCTACAGTACTGGTCTCCCGTGGGAATCGAAAACCCACAACCCTGCAAGTGCCATGCTCTACCCACTGAGCCGCCCGGGACTACACATTACTTTCAAGTTGAAGTGTGTGCGCTAGCGATTGATTTAGCGTTCATGTATTTGAGTATGTATGCTTCGACATATGGAATGTCCTGCCAGCCCCCAGGAAATGGCCTTTTCATGGCCAGTGTGCACCCAAGCCCAGTCTTCAGAATGGACCATGAGACATCGTCCTTCACACATCACACGGTGCTACTCTGAGAGGGTAATTTCCTGTTTCCTCATATCAAACACACAGAGCACACCCACACACAGATGCACACCCACACACACACACACACACACCCCCACATCTTTATTCCCTTCCATCCTTCTTCCTGCATAATCACTAGCAACCAGGTTACGTGCACCATCACATCTGTGAAATATATGATTACATGACCATTACTCAGAGCCAGGTTACTCTCTTTAACATGGTAATAACATGGGGATCCTAGGCTCTGCTCTCAAGTGCCCCCTGCGGCAGGAGCTCCTCGTCAGCACAAGGGCCTGGGCAGCAAATCCCTAGAAATCAACATTTAAATGCAGTCCTGTCGAATGAACCAGTATGTACTCTATACGTACATCGTAAGGGTTCTATATACATATCCGGAGGACATGCGATGAGATGAGAGTGGTGCTTCGCCAGTCCCCATGCAATTACCCAGGAACAGCTGACTACGTACATCTATTTTTGGATGAACTCAATGTAATTATATAATGGCCACCAGGGGGCACCATGGTATAGCAGCAGTAACTGTAAGAGGCCACTGCATGGGAGAAGCTGTGTATGATTGAACCTCAAAGTGCTACTGCAGGAAACGGTGAAAAGTGTAGTGTTGTGTGGGTTGTAAAGGCAATGCACAGCAGGTGACGTCAATGAGTACGTGATCCCTTGTTTCAAATAATGTGATTCCAAACAGCAAGGGACGGGTGAGAGTGGTTCTTCCAAATGTGCCGTCTGTGTATGTTTCAAGAGGGTCAAATGTGGGTGTACTCCATTCTATTGTACAACATTGTGAAGTTGCGAGTGAACTTTCCCCCATTGTTCTCTTTTTGCCAGCATTGCGTTCAGCACCATGGACAAGGCTTAACATTAAAATGCACACACGATTTGACATTTAAGTCTTACACAAGTCATGTTATAAGTCAGTAGGGATACAATGCAAAGTGCTCTCCGTGGTGCTGAAATGAAGCCGGGAACATTCACTGTCAGAAAGGAGTGTTTAAACCGTCATACTTCTTAACAAAACACTAGATGAATGATAGTTTATGTACCTTATGTACAATTTAGTAATGTTTTGATTCATGTTATGCTGCAGTAGATACCTACATGCCACGATTGCTACAGAGTATGAGCTAGTTGGAAGGCAGTGTTACCCAGAAGGATTCTCTCTGTGAGAAAGAATATGGCGCTCACTGTTCTGTTCCTAAGAGAGGAGAGGAGGCTGATTTACCACATGGACTGAATACAATGACACTGAATAGGGATGAGGAGAAGGGTGGGTCCATTCCTCTCTCTTTCTCTCTGCCTTTCTCTTCCTTATCAATCTCTTTTCCCACCCTGTCTTTCTCCTGTTCCTTTATCTTCCTCTCCATCCCTCCATCCTTCCCTCTCATTTGATGTCCTCTCTGGTTTCACCCTCAACCTCTATTTCACTATCACTATTTCTCTTTCTCTCTCTCTCTCCCCTCTCTCTCTCTCTCTCTCTCTCTCTCTTTCTCCCCTCTCTATCTCTCTCGCTCATTCCCTCTCTCTCGCTCATTCCAGTCTCTCTCTTTCCTCGCTCTCTCCCCCTCTCTTTCCCCTCTCTCTCTCGCTCATTTTCTCTCTCTCTCTTTCTCTCTCCCCCCCTCTCTCTCGCTCATTGTCTCTCTCCCCCCTCTCTCCCCTCTCTCTCTCTCCCTGTCCTGGTGCAACACTAGGTTCGACTGACCATTTGCCTGCACTGTGGGTAACCTGAACCAACCGTGATCTCTCTCTCTCTCTCTCTCTCTCGCTCTCTCTCTCTCTCTCTCTCTCTCTCTCTCTCTCTCTCTCTCTCTCTCTCTCTCTCTCTCTCTCTCTCTCTCTCTCTCTCTCTCTCTCTCTCTCTCTCTCTCTCTCTCTCTCAGTAAGCTGTGTTGGGTGTGAGAGTGATGTAGGAGTGGATTCCAGTGTAGTAGCACTAGCCACTAGGTCCAGCTGGGGCTGCCTGGCTGGTACAGACACAATATGGCCACTGCTGCTGCTTCTTTACAACCAACACACACTTTACTCCAGGCTTGTAGAGATCATCCAAACATATTGAAGCCTACATATGTGGGGAAGCGACATGTAAATGCACTCATATATGTGCATATTAAATGAACTACACGTGAGATAACGTCACATTCAGGTCTTAAACCCACGCATGCCATTGGTATTTTCATGTTTGGCTGGGGATTGTTATTGTATTGTGTTGCTATTTCCTATTTCTTACTTTTTAAATCTGCATTGTTGGGAAAACGCTTGTAAGTAAACATTTCACGGTAAAGTTTATACCCGTTGTATTCGGCGCATGTGACAAGTGAAATTGGATTTGATTCATGGTTCCGGGCAAAGAAATGTGTGTGTGTGACAGTAAGGGGGAAATCTGACGTGTGTGTGTGTGTGTGTGTGTGACAGTAAGGGGGAAATCTGACGTGTGTGTGTGTGTGAGTGTGTGAGCTCGAGCTGTGAAATCTGCAGCAGCAGCTCACAGTCATCAAGGCAGACTTTACCATTTCCCACTAATGTAGGGGGAAGTAAGGGATTGGATGGATATTTCCTCTATCTCCTCTGTGTCCCCCTCTTGATTCGGCTCACATGGCTCCTTCCACCTTTCCACCCAAAGAACAGCGAGTTATGCTCTCAACCATCGTAGCCCCCTTCCCCAACCCTTTCTCTCCATCCCCTTCCTCTCTCTCTCTCTCTCTCTCTCTCCTCTCTCTCTCTCTCTCTCTCTCTCTCTCTCTCTCTCTCTCTCTCTCTCTCTCTCTCTCTCTCTCCCGCCCCCATTGCAATATCAGTGAGTGAAGTCTTGTTGTTGGGATGACTGACTGACAGATTCCAAACTTGAAGCTTCCCACAGCAGCTGACAGCTCCGCAATTACAGTGGGAGAGGAGGATCTCAGGCTCAGTTTCTCTCTCTCTCTCTCTCTCTCTCTCTCTCTCTCTCTCTCTCTCTCTCTCTCTCTCTCTCTCTCTCTCTCTCTCTCTCTCTACCCACACATCCCCACTCCAAACGTCAGATGCGGTGTTCCAGGGAGTGGGGCGCTGCATGCAGGGCTAGACCAGTTCATATGTGGTGGTGACGGCTGGAGGCATAGAGGACTAGCGGCTACACCTCTCGCTCTCTGCTTCTCTCTTATTTCCGTCCTCCTCCTCTGCTTTCCTGCAGAGTCGTGGTGGCGGACGACTCAGCGTGAGCGTCTGCCTGCCCTTTGGCGGAAAGTCGCCCACTGGGAATCTACTGAATCAAATTATTTTTGGGACTCTGGGGGGGGGAGGAATTTTTAAAAGGTGATTTGGTGTCGGGTTTCTCTGGAAGTAGGAGGTAGCGGGCTGACATGGCACACGCTGCAGCCCACATTAAGAAGGCCAGGGTGGAGCTGGTGGAGCAGCAGGGTCCTGACCTGAAGGCTCTGGAGAAAGCCCGCCAGAGGAGGATTCGCTCCCGCGAACGGGCAGAGCGCAAACGCAAGGTACGAGGGATAGACAGTACGATACCCATCATGCTTCGCCTTCATCTGCCCATCCTCATATCAACACCTCCTGATCATTACCTGTCGCGTATTCGCGTACCTGCTCATCCTGCCATCATCATCAACATCATCCAGGTATGAGGACGAATACCTATCTTCCACCATTCCCACCCAACTTCCATATCCGAAACCAAGCTATGGCCAAGTCCACCGGGTGTGAGGAGCCATCCTTCCGTTGCCATCTCTCCACTATGTCTCCTTTTAGATCCACCACCGCCTAGACCGTCACCTCCACTGCTTACCTGGTCATCTCACCCACCGTGACCACAATCAAGGAATGAGGAATACCCATTCTTCGGCTGCCATCTCTCTCTCTCTCTCTCGTTCTCTCTCTGCCACAACCCTTGCTACTAGCCTGGTCTCTTTCCCAACCAATAGCACCACGGACCATCAACATTTGCCACTTGAATCCACCCTAACCATCACTACCTTGCAATCTCCACTCCAGTAACACATTTGAGTCACCAGTTCCTGTCACCATTCATCATCCTCTGTCATCGTCATGTCACCTTCTCATCACTCATCAATCACTCCCCTGTCACAATGTCCCCATGCTCCAACGGGACTCCAGGGGTGTCACCCTCCCCACATCCGTGCACAGAAAGGTGTCCATCTCTGCCTATGGACAGGCATCCTCCCTGGGCATCCTCCTTTGACACCAGTCCCTATCTCCGTGTGCCTGTGCTGCAGTCTCCCGGTGCGGTGTCAGTGAGTTGCGCAGTACCTTTCGACCCTGTTCCCCAAGCTGATTTGAAGTATGAATGCGATGTCTCATTCTACTGTATTTCATGTACTTCCCCTGATAGTAGTTGCACAGTTTGTGTACTATATTGCACTGGTTCTGTATGTTGAGGTGATCCATGATCAATCCTGCCTGGGTGCCAGTCTGTTTCTCCGCTCTTCCTAATTCCTAATGGAACGGTCACATCAGGCTCGACCACGGCGTCGGAGGAGGAGGCAAAAGCACAAACAGATCTGGGACCAGGCTGTGTTCAATGTGTGTTGACCAATCAAAGTGAGGTGCGTTCACGACCGCCAGTCTACATCTCTGTTCTCTAAGGGAGGGGCAGACGTGCAGGTGTGTGGGGGGGGGAGGAGGATAGGGCGGGGTGGGGACTAATGTGTGCCAGTACATGGTGTGCTTACTGTATTGACTGGGACGTGCCGCACGTAGAGTGACACCCCCGGGTCCAGGTATAGACCGAGTGTGTGTGTGTGTGTGTGTGTGTGTGTGTTTGCTATTTTTCAGTTTCTTCCCAAGCACACAGTGTCCATAGACAGATGAATGTCTTGGCTGTTTCTTAGGAGATTGATGCTGCAGAATTGGAAAATCACTTTCTCACTTTCTCACGTTGCAATTCGTGACTTATTTTGAGCCTGTACTACCTTGGCCACTGCCACGGTGTGACGTTTGTGTGTTCATTGAAGCATCACTCAGCCCATATTTTGTGCCGTGTGTATTTTTTTCGGAGTGTGTGTGTGTGTGTGGTTGTTTTTCCATCTGTCCAATTGATCATGCCAACAGAATAGAAGAAGCAGCAACATTCATTGATAGGCTATCCACCCAGAATAGACTAGTCGGATTCAGATAACACACCCTACATGGCAAAACTAACCCCGAGGCTACTGTGTTCTAAATACTAAATACACCATTTTATCTGTGTTGTTTTTGTGTATTTGCCTGTCTCCCCTCTGTTGGCTACTGTTGTTATTGACTGCAGTCAGAGGAGATTATGAGTGAGATTATTGGTCTGCTCTCTCGTAGAGGAGGACTCTAGCTCTAATGGCCGATGTGGTGAACACTAGGGTCCTAAACACGTATCATAAATTCAATTTGGGGGTTGGGTAATGATCGGCAAGGGTTTGAAGCAAGCGTCCACCCACTTTGCCCAGATTCAAGTCTTTTATCTCTAGCAAGCAATGCAATCAAAACCGTTTGCCTCGTATCAGTCTCGGACCAGTTGGAAACGAAATCCACACTACTTGACCACTTAGTATGAAAGCAATGCATTGTGGGCCTTCATTCCAAGTCGTGCGCTCGTAGGGACATTGGAGCGGTTCAAATGGCCTGCTGGGGGAGACATGACATTCCTCCTCAGCTGTAGTCTCCACCGTAATGTCCCTCTGTGGCAGGGTTATGTAACGTAAAACGCCGGGAGACACGCTCAAACCGCTGTCACGGTGTAGTACCAGCGACATGAAATGTCTTCGAAAAGTATTCACAACCCCTTTTAGTTACGTTACAGCCAAATAAAACATGTTCCCTCGGCAATCTACACACAACACCCCATAATGACAAAGCGAAAACAGGTTTTTAGAAATTTTTGCAAATGTATAAAAAAAATGTAAAACAGAAATACCTTATTTACGTAAAACCCATTTCCTCTTTGAGACTATAAATTGAGCTCAGGTGCATCCTGTTTCCATTGATCATCCTTGAGATGTTCCTACAACTTGATTGGAGTCCACCTAAGGTAAATTCAGTTGATTGGTCATGATTTGGAAAGCCACACACCTGTCTGTATAAGGTCACCAAGACTCTTCTTAGAGCTGGCCGCCCGGCCAAACTGAGCAATCGGGGGAGAAGGGACTTTGGTCAACCAGAGACATTCAATCGGGTTCAAGTAAGAGCTCTGGCTGGGATGGTGCCAGGTTTCCTCCAGATGTGATGCTTGGCATTCAGGCCATGTGCTCCATTTTGGTTTCATCAGACCAGAGAATATTGTTTCTCATGGTCTGAGAATATTTCTGTGCCTTTTGGTAAACCCCAAGCGAGCTGTAGCCAGGCAGAGGCTCTTTATGCGCCCAGTCATTCGCCCACACGACCCCATCCAGACCCAGATTGCTCCACAGTTGCCCCGGTGCCTTTGAGAGTTTGCAGATGAACTGCCGCTGTTGTTGTTGCATTTGTGTTCAGTGGCAGGACGGCAAAGAAACGAGATGCAGTATAATTCTCCTTCTTGGATGGAGATATGATCACTGGCAGATCAGTTATCCCCCTCTCTCCTCCTCCCCCACCTTTGGTGGAACATCCCATTCACTAGTGGTCCTATGTGTCTCAGTCGATAGAGAATGCCGCTTACAATGCCAATGGTCATGGGTTCGATTCACACTGAGGCCACCCATCGCGGAAAATAAAAGCACGCATTAAATAAGTCACTTTAGATAGAAGTGTCTGCTAAATTGCACATACTGTATTATAATAATTGATTATGTATTTATGGTGACCGTGAGAGGTGAATGTGAGGTAAATGTCACTATTAAATCAAATCTACTACTTTGAGTAGTCTACCATTACATTATGAGTTCATTGTTGACCAGGCTCTGTACTGTAGTAACCAGGATTTATTTTTACTGACTACAGTAGAGGCATTACGTCCGACAGTGGCCTACCACATTATGCAGTACAGTATGAAGAACCGATCAATGCTCCTGTGGCTGTGTTGTGTCAGAGTGGCGATGGAGAGGAGGAGCAGAGGAGAGGAGCAACAGGAGAGCAGTAGGCAGCAGGTGTCTCCCTGCACTGCGGACACTGGTCAACTCTCTCTCCCTATATCCCCTCGCCCTCTCTCTTTCTCACTCTCTCTTTCTCATTCTCTCTCTCTCTCTCTCTCTCTCTCTCTCTTTCTCATTCTGTCTCTCTCTCCCTATATCCCTTCTCATTCTCTCGCTCTCGCTCTCTCTCTTTCTCTCTCTCACTCTCTCTCTTTCTCATTTTCTCTCTCACTCTCCCTATATCCCATCTCCTTCTCTCTCTCTCTCTCTCTCTCTCTCTCTCTCTCTCTCTCTTTCTCTCTCTCTCGCTCTCTTTCTCGTTCTCTCTCTCTCTCTCTTCTTCTCTCCCTCCTTCTATCCCTCTCCCTACATAAACTGGTGTCCGTCAGGGAAATGACTGACTTCGTGCATCACTAGCCTCTAAGCAGACGTTCTCCTCTCAGTATAATATCCTAATAGAGATTCTTGTCGTCCTCGTCTGTGTTACCAAATAGCACAAAGAACAGATGTTGTCATTGTGAGAGCCATGGCAATCATTTCATTCATTCAACTTTGTGTCCAGACTCAACTACTGGTTTGGAGATCAGAGAGTGTGTGTGTGTGTGTGTGTGTGTGTATGTGTGTGTGTGTGTGTGTGTGTGTGTGTGTGTGTGCTTGTACGTGCGTGTGTTTGCGTATGCCCGTAACACTCCTCCATCTCCTCAATGGCCTGTGCTGGCAGCAGAGTATCAAACCCAGTCCTCTCTCTCTCTCGCTCTCTCTCTCTCTCTGTCTGGTGCTGGGCAGGAGATCATTTGTGTAGTAATTCTATCACAAGAGCGATTCACCAGCGTTAACACTACCCTGTCCAAGAGAGGGAAGGAGAAGATCGATTCATCATGCCAGTGTAGCTCTGTAGCGTCCACTATGTGTTGGTGATGTATTACCACTGTCCTGTGGCAAAGGAAAATGATAGGAAGCTCTGGTTCTACCTGCAACTACGAAGGGTTCTTCAAAAGGGTTCTCCTATTGGGACAGCCAAAGAACCCTTTTAGGTTCTAGATTGCACCTTGTGAAAGCTGTGCGGATGAATAATTGCTGCCACATACAGCCGATACAGTAACGCACACGTACCAACTTAGTACACACACACATAGAGACACACACACACACACACACATCCGTGCGCATGCATACTGGGGCATGCAGACTGGCACACACACTGGCACATACACACACCGTCTATCCATATTACCTGCAGTATGTTACGTAATAATCATGATATTGGCACAGGTTACAGAGTGCCTCAGTCCGTTCTCACCAGCCTTGAGAAAATGCGGGCTCCCTGCACTGCAGAGTATTACCTTGTGGAATCGAAAAACGCTGCTTATATATTGTCAGCGTCAGACAATCGATCTCTGTGTTCTGAATAGCTTGTTCCTCAGACAGACGTTACCTTCACACCTCTTCTCTAAAGATGTTCTCATGCTACCCGAATCACACGTTGTCTTCTTATGCTTTGTTCCCCGTCCTGGTAAATATAACCGAGCCGAGTTATGGAGCTGTTTAGGAGTTGCGAAGTGAAATGGATAGATTGATGTGTGTGTGTATCCTAAGGATAGACATGTAGTGTTACTTGTGTAATCTGCCCATTGGACCCCTGGGCAGTTCAATACTAATCTCTCCGCTTTGTCTGTTCGATGATCTTTTGTGTCCATTATATTCTGCATAGTGCTTCTCAGAGCTGATCTCTGTACGGCAATGTGCTGGAGTGACGGAGGTACACAGATCTGGAGTTCTACTGTCAATTCCAGTACATGTATGTTGCTGTGCGTTATTACATACAGGAATGTGTATCGTAGCACACCCACGTACAGAAGTGTAGGTTATCGCTGAAGGAAGAGGTAGGATATGTAGGCTTGTACAAGACTAAGGCTCGACAGAGGTTGGGCTGAAATGACCAGAGCTGCTAGAGCGAGAGAATATATCATATAATTCAGAGGGTGGTATTTGAGCTGGATACCAGGCAGGTGTTGACCTGCCTGCATGTGGGTGTGTGTGAGTCACAGGAGAGATACACCTGTTGTCTACCACAGTACATTATCCTGCTCCAGTATTCCTCCTGTCTCTATTTGCTGGCGGTCATGATGGTGTTAGTACTGACCTATAGTTTCTGTGAAGAGTGCTGACCTATAGTTTCGTCTCTCCCGAGCCCGTACGGGAGTTGTAGCGATGAGACAAGATAGTAGCTACTAACAATTGGATACCACGAAATTGGGGGTAAAAAAAAAAATTTAACAATTTTTTTTTGTCTGGATGTATTTTGTGTGGTGGACCATTCTTGGTACTGTACACATGGGAAACTGTTGACTGTGAAACACCCAGCAGCGTTGCAGTTCTTGACACAAACCGGTGCGCCTGTTCAAAGGTACCTAAATCTTTTGTCTTGCCCGTTCACCCTCTGAATGACACACACACACAATCCATGTCTCAATTGTCTCAAGGCGTAAAAATCCTCCTCTAAACCTGTCCCCTCCACTTCATCTACACTGATTGAAGTGGATTTTTAACAAGCGACATCAATAAGGGATCATAGCTTTCACCTGGATTCACCTGGTCAGTCTGTGTCTATGTTTTGTATACTCAGTGTATTTACAAGCCTGTAGAACACGCAAACAATCATCAAGATACTTCAAGTTGGTCTGCATTGCTTCAATAACATCTTAACTAACAATGGGGAACAGCTGTGAGTGGAATAACAAGCTCTGAACACGGTTTCATTGTAAATTGATAACTTTATTTGTGCATGCTCGGATAGACTTTCCCAAAGAGTCGGCCTTATAAAATACCCCCCCCCCCCACACACACACACACACACACACACACACACAAACCCCCTAACAGCAACTTTCATTTCCGATTGGTTCAGAGATGCACCAACGTGCACATGTTGCGTTTGCATTACAATATTTATTTGGCACAGAGTATCCTATCCATTTGTTCTGCTTCTCTGCAGCGAGACTCCTTTCTGAAACAATTTAGGGCAAATTGTTTATGCCGAATGATCTAGACCACACTCTCTCTCTCTACTCTCTCCCTCTCACCATCCTGCCCTCTCCTCCCTCCTCCATTTCAGCTCCTGTAGATTAGTACGTGTGGATCTACCGTGTGTAGTACAAAGTGTCCCGGCCTGCATTGCAAGTGTTGTACAGCATGCTTGCTATAAGTAGGCTGAACATCTGCTCTCTGTCTGAACTAGTGGACTGTGCTGTTACATTTGTTTTGAACTTGTTTGGCAGCCTAAATAAAATGATTAATGTGTATTTGGTGAGTTTTAAATACGGTAATAGTTATCTGTATTGTCATCACTGTGCATTGTCAAATTGTACGAAAAACAAATGATACAAATCGAGAATGTATGCCCTATCTAGCGGTCGTAGTAATCTGACGTTTCCTTTTTCACAGTCAGTTTTCTGTCTAGATGGGGTATTATCGCTGAGGAGACTAGTTTATGGCTGTACTGTATCCCCTGTTTGGCACTAAACTGGGATTGGAGAAATCCAGGATTACAGTCTAATCTCATTGCCATGCTACTATGTAAAACGGTAGCTCAGGGCCAGTCAAATAACCATGGTAATCCAAAGGGAATCACGTTGGGATGTCACAGACGAAGATGAACGAAAGATAAACGTATTGCATTTTTGAAATCATGATCTGAATCCGAACTTGAGTCTTCTACAGAGTGGACATGAATTCATTTGAAATGACAACAATGCAACACTCGCCACCATTTTGGCACGCCTCGTTACATTCTAGCTCATTTAGTTGAGTGTAAGGATCTTCCGAAGGAGCTTAACTACCAAATATTCCTCCAGTACACCCTCCCCATTTAGTGTCAGCTCCAACTAAACCACCATTACAGATCCCTTTGCCAGATGTGAGTCTGTGGCAAATTGGTTCATCTCACTCCATTGGTCACATGGGCTACATACAGTACCAAATGCGATTCCTCTGGATTTTAGAAGAACTTAAAAGTGTGTCAGTACTTTGGGATTCCCAATTCGCCAGGGAAGTCCTTCCCTGTTTCTGTGCAAAGCAGTCTACTTTCCGTCAGCATTGTGGAGAGAAAGAGAGCCTATCAATAATTAAATGTAGGGAGGGATGGTGAGAGAGCCTAGAGAGAAATGTGAGGGGGTTGTTAATTGGAATTTTACTGCCAGGGTCCAAACTGTAGCTTTCGAGCCACAGGTAGAGTGAGCTAGCTCTGAAATGTGTGATATTGGCGCTTGCTGCTTCTCCCAACCAGCAGAATATCAATGTGTTCAGATGAGTCATCGGTTTATCTTTGTCCATTTAGAATCACTGAATATTTATGTTTCTACAAGCGTTCATCCATACCATCCATCTGTGCAAGAACATCGGTACTTACAACAAAGTCTCCACTTGGTCCCCCTGACGGTTTGTGAAGTTCTACAGTAGGTTACTGCTATGTGGGCGTCCGGACAGTTGTTTCCAGCTAGGTTCAGCATCTCAACACACCCTGTAGTCTGTTCTAGTGCCTCTCCAGTTTCCATGTGTGTTGGGTTGGTAAAGTGTTGTGATCAACTGTGTGCCCGAGATATCAGTTGAGATTAGAGTCTCGCCAATTAAAGTCACCAATTGCTTTAGTGTCTGTTTAATTATTCCCTTGCTGGTCCCAGTCCAGGTCCTAGGGCTGTTTTTGGGACAAACACCGGGTCCCTGTCAATACTATTGCTCCACACACCAGGGACATCATCACACGGTTGGACAGCACACTGTGTTTAGCTTCAGAGACCTTGGGTCGGAAGGAAGGGTAGCTCTTGTGGGGGGATTCGGGAAGTGAGGTGTGTTCAGGTGAAGGAGATGCAGACTTCATGGCTGACGGTTGATTCAGGGTTCGTGGCTTTTGGGACCATGAGAAAAGTAAGTGATTTTTCCTCTGTGTTTAAGTACTCTTCCTCATTGACGATTTTATGATGAGTGATTGGGTCTCACATTTTTTTTTGGTCTGGAAAATTGTTATTTTTTTTTGGACTGAATTGGGTATTTGAGATGTTGGGTTCAGCACATTTAATGCATATCAGGGTTAGCCTGAATCAGTTTCCTTTGCCCATCTCCCTGGCTCCCTGGTTGACCCTGGTTGTAGAGACTTCGCTGCCCCAGTTTATTTCTGGAAGAATTATTCACAGTTGGAGCAGCTGAAGGACAACCTCACAGAGAGCCTGTGGCCTTTCAAACTCTCTCCGTCTGTCTCCTCTCCTCCTTCTATCTTTTTTATTTTTGGGGGTGGATGTAGTACTGCTGGATTCTGCATTTTACATGAGAGGTTCCAGGAGTACTATGCTGAATGTGATACAGAGAGATGAACAGAGAGATAGAGGGGGAGGCACACTTGAATTATGCCAGTTTCTGAAATCTCTCTGAGGTATCCCATCTTCACAAATGTAGCTTTCTGCCTCATCGCTGTGTTAGCCATATCCTAGTGTTACTTTTGTCTGTCCTCTGAGAGTTAAAACCGTTCCTCCAGTTCTTTCTCTCTTTGTACCAGCATTTTCTTTTCTTCACAAAAAAAGTGCAAAAAGGCACCTATGCCAAAGCCCTCACTCTGTCATTCAGAAACATATTCCTGTGTCTACTTGCCAGCTGAAAATATCTTCCTGTGTGTGCGTGTGTAGGCAACGTGCCCCTCTAGCTCAGAATCTTAGACTTCTGTACCCTACTGACGTTACAAGTGTGATTCCGAAATTAGGGAAGGATTTTTAATTCGAGAAGAACCAATTCACTTTTTCAGTGCTAGTTATGGATAATATAGTTATCACGTTTCACATTGGATTTATTAACTACAAAAATGTAAGTGTTCTTCATTCTGGTGCTGCTCTGCACACACAGGCATGTTTGCTAGCTAGCTTACACAGCTCTGGTCCAACTCTCTGAAGTTCAAAGATATTCAAAGTTCCGCTATAGAAGCCACTCCTCCATATGTATAATTCTGTGGGTCTAATTCAGGAAATTCATGTCATAACAAGATGCCCAAGCCTTCTCCTCTACCCTCATGCTCTCTCTCACCACCCACAAAATGTCACGTCTCGTGCCCCAAACTTGGTTGTCCGTCTCGCATGTTAACAACTATAGCCTAGGCAGCCAATAACGTCGATGCCTAGGCTAAAACAACTATAGCTTGCCTGCTCCATCCGCACTGATTGGAGAAGTAATTTAATGTTGAGCTAATCTTAATTTTTTTTATTTGACATTTATTTTACTAGGCAAGTCAGTTAAGAGCAAATTCTTATTTTCAATGACAGCCTAGGAACAGTGGGTTAACTGCCTTGTTCAGGGGCAGAACAACAGATTTTGTACCTTGGGGATTCAATCTTGCAACCATTTGGTTACTAGTCCAGCGCTCTAACCACTAGGCTACACTTGCCGCCCCAATCTGAAATCTGTTTCAGAGGTTTGAAAAGGAACAGAAAGGAACGATATGAACCTGTACTTTTTTGTGGCTTCAAACCGGTTCAGAACTTTTATTTTGCTGGTCGGAACAGTGGAACAGAACAAAAAAAAAAAGATGGTTCTGATACGATTGGAAAATCATTTTGTTTTGTAATGTCAAAGCCTTTTGAACCGATACGAGGGAACTGTGACAAAAAATGGGCGAATGGCTCATCTGGTGCGGCTCTGTCGCCATAATCCATAGAGATGGAAGGGAATGCATACATTAGATAGGCTTGTTAGAGATCGTCTCGTGTGACGTAGACAGACTGGCTATTGACATTAGCATCGGCCAGCCATATTGGCTACTACTATTCTCTGGCCTAATTCTCCCTCTTTCTTGTATATTTGTTTTGCATGAGTGTTTTGGCGGTCAACTGATGGTGAAGCTATGGCCAAAGCCAGATGAGTGACCGTAGATGAACGTCTGGGCTGGGCAAGTCTGGTGTAGCCAGGCTGTCGCACAGTGGGGGGGTTTGGATAGTTGAAAGGGTTCTCGGTGAAGGGGGATGGGTTGGTTGAGCCGCTGAACCAAATCGACCCTAAATCCCCAACATCTGTCCCAGCCTCTGGCCATTCAGAATGGCTACGATCTGGGCACCATGGTCACGGCAGTACAAGACGTTAAACCCTATACTGTATGGCACTGTGCACTTCAACACGTTGCCTAGACTAGATCACTCCAGGCAACACTGTAGGTCTGTTGTCAGTCTTTGTGTTAGAAACACATAACATGTTATTTGAGCATTTCCAATAGAAATGGCACCTATCAAAGATGCAGTGTATCTAAGGTTTTATGGTTTTAGAGGAAAAATGTCCTCGCATCAACTGAGCAACAAGAACGCCTGTGTTTCCATGGCAACATGGACCACCGATTTCTCTTATTCATTTGATTTTCATAGTCTTTTGCAATTACATTACCCTATAAAGTAGGGAAGCCTGATTTGGATTTTTGATCCCAGGGCAGGGAAGTGAATATGTACAGTACTAGACAAAAGTTTGGACACCCCTACTCATTCAAGGGTTTTTCTTTATTTTTACTATTTTCTCCATTGTAGAATAATAGTGAAGACATCAAAACTATGAAATAACACATATGGAATCATGTAGTAACCAAAAAAGTTTAAATCAAATCAAAATATATGTTATATTTGAGATTCTTCAAAGTAGCCACTCTTTGCCTTGCTTTGCACACTCTTGGCATTCTCTCAACCAGCTTCATGAGATAGTCGTCTGGAATGCATTTCAATTAACATGTGTGCCTTGTTAAAAGTTAATTTGTGGAATGTCTTTCTTTAATGAGTTTGAGCCAATCAGTTGTGTTGTGACAAGGTAGGGCTGGTATACAGAAGATAGTTAGGGGTGGTAGGGGCAGTAGGTATCCTAGTGGTTAGAGTGTTGGTCTAGTAACCAGAAGGTTGCAAGATCGAATCCCCGAGCTGACAAGGTAAAAATCTGTCGTTCTGCCCCTGAACAAGGCAGTTAACCCACTGTTCCTAAGCCGTAAGAATTTGTTCTTAACTGATTTGCCTAGTAAAATAAATAGCCCTATTTGGTAAAATACCAAGACCTTATTATGGCAAGAACAGCTCAAATAAGCAAAGTGAAATGACAGTTACTTTAAGACATGTAGGTCAGTCAATCAGGAAAATGTTATGAAAGATTCTTCAAGTGCAGTTGCAAAAACCATCATTATGATGAAACTGGCTCTAATGAGGACCGCAACAGGAAAGGAAGACTGTTACAGGAAAGGAAGACGCAGAGTTCCCTCTGCTGCAGAGGATAAGTTCATTAGAATTACCAGCCTCAGAAATTGCAGCCCAAATAAATGCTTCACAGAGTTCAAGTAACAAACACATCTCAACATCAACTGTTCAGAGGAGACTGTGTGAATCAGGCCTTCATGGTCGTATTGCTGCAAAGAAACCACTACTAAAGGACAACAATAAGAAGCAGGGACTTGCTGGGGCCAAGTAACACGAGCAAGTAACAAGTAACACGAGCAACACGACCAAGTAACACGAGCAATGGACATCCGTCCGGTGGAAATCTGTCCATTGGTCTGATGAGTCCAAATTGGCTGCCGTGTCTTTGTGAGATACAGAGTATGCAGACGGATGATCTGCGCATGTGTAGTTTCCACCGTGAAGCATGGAGGAGGAGGGGTGATGGTGTGGGGGTGCTTTGATGGTGACATTATCTGTGATTTATTTAGAATTCAAGGTACACTTAACCAGCATGGCTACCACAGCATTCTGGAGTGATACGCCGTCCCATCTGGTTTGCGCCTAGTGGGACTATCATTTGTTTTTCAACAGGACAATGACCCTTTACACCTCCACGCTGCGTAAGGGCTATTTGACCAAGAAAGAAAGTGATGGTGTGCTTCATCAGATGACCTGGCCTCCAAAATCACCTGACCTCAACCCAATTGAGATGGTTTGGGATGAGTTGGACTGCAGAGTGAAGGAAAAACAACCAACAAGTTCTCAGCATATATGGGAACTCCAAGCATTCCAGGTGAAGCTTCTTGAGAGAATGCCAATAATGTGCAAAGCTTTCATCAAGGCATAGGGTGGCTACTTTGAATAATCTAAAATATATTTTGATTTAACACTTTTTTGGTTACTACATGATTCCATATGTGTTATTTCATAGTTTTGATGTCTTCACTAATATTCTCCAATGTAGATAATAGTAAAATAAAGAAAACCCTTGAATGAGTAGGCGTGTCCAAACTTTTGACTGGTACTGTATGTCAAGTGTGTCTAAGTGGTACTTATTGATACACAGCCATGTGGAAACATACCACATACAACATGTTGAATACCGTATTACATCAGTGTCCTCCACAGAGCATCAGAGTGCACTACTCCACACTGTGCAGCATCTCCCGTTTGACAAGCAGTTTGGCATGTGAATGAGAATCCTAATTGCGTTCATCTTGCCCATCCCCTTCTAGCTAAACTGGAAGAGGCCCCTTTTCCCCAGCTAGCCCACCCCAACCACACCCACCCATCTGCTAATGCGACTCTAATTGGGTGATAAGATTTTTGGTCAGAGTGCAACCCCTAGCCCAGAGCCCTACGCCCCTATTTTTAACAAGTTTTCTCCTCGTCTCTGTTGGTCAAATCAAATCAAATGTTATTTGTCATATGCTTACTTACAAGCCCTTAACCAACAATGCAGTTTTAAGATAAATACCCCCCAAAATAAATATAAGTAACAAATAATTAAAGAACAGCAGTAAAATAACAATAGTGAGGCTATATACAGGGGGTACCGGTACAGAGTCAGTGTGCGGGGGGCACCGGTTAGTGGAGGTAATTGAGGTAATATGTACATGTAGGTAGAGTTATTAAAGTGACTATGCATAGATAATAACAGAGAGTAGCAGCAGTGTAGAAGGGGGGGGGGGGGGGGCAATGCAAATAGTCTTGGTAGCCATTTGATTAGATGTTCAAGAGTCTTATGGCTTGGGGGTAGAAGCTGTTTAGAAGCCTCTTGGACCTAGACTTGGGTCTCCGATACCACTTTCTGTGTGGTAGCAGAGAGAACAGTCTATGACTAGGGTGGCGGAAGTCTTTGACAATTTTTAAGGCCTTCTTCTGACACCACCTGGTATAGAGGTCCTGGGTGGCAGGAAGCTTAGCCCCAGTGAACCTGTACTTTTTTGTGGCTTCAAACCGGTTCAGAACTTTTATTTTGCTGGTCGGAACAGTGGAACAGAACAAAAAAAAAAAGATGGTTCTGATACGATTGGAAAATCATTTTGTTTTGTAATGTCAAAGCCTTTTGAACCGATACGAGGGAACTGTGACAAAAAATGGGCGAATGGCTCATCTGGTGCGGCTCTGTCGCCATAATCCATAGAGATGGAAGGGAATGCATACATTAGATAGGCTTGTTAGAGATCGTCTCGTGTGACGTAGACAGACTGGCTATTGACATTAGCATCGGCCAGCCATATTGGCTACTACTATTCTCTGGCCTAATTCTCCCTCTTTCTTGTATATTTGTTTTGCATGAGTGTTTTGGCGGTCAACTGATGGTGAAGCTATGGTCAAAGCCAGATGAGTGACCGTAGATGAACGTCTGGGCTGGGCAAGTCTGGTGTAGCCAGGCTGTCGCACAGTGGGGGGGTTTGGATAGTTGAAAGGGTTCTCGGTGAAGGGGGATGGGTTGGTTGAGCCGCTGAACCAAATCGACCCTAAATCCCCAACATCTGTCCCAGCCTCTGGCCATTCAGAATGGCTACGATCTGGGCACCATGGTCACGGCAGTACAAGACGTTAAACCCTATACTGTATGGCACTGTGCACTTCAACACGTTGCCTAGACTAGATCACTCCAGGCAACACTGTAGGTCTGTTGTCAGTCTTTGTGTTAGAAACACATAACATGTTATTTGAGCATTTCCAATAGAAATGGCACCTATCAAAGATGCAGTGTATCTAAGGTTTTATGGTTTTAGAGGAAAAATGTCCTCGCATCAACTGAGCAACAAGAACGCCTGTGTTTCCATGGCAACATGGACCACCGATTTCTCTTATTCATTTGATTTTCATAGTCTTTTGCAATTACATTACCCTATAAAGTAGGGAAGCCTGATTTGGATTTTTGATCCCAGGGCAGGGAAGTGAATATGTACAGTACTAGACAAAAGTTTGGACACCCCTACTCATTCAAGGGTTTTTCTTTATTTTTACTATTTTCTCCATTGTAGAATAATAGTGAAGACATCAAAACTATGAAATAACACATATGGAATCATGTAGTAACCAAAAAAGTTTAAATCAAATCAAAATATATGTTATATTTGAGATTCTTCAAAGTAGCCACTCTTTGCCTTGCTTTGCACACTCTTGGCATTCTCTCAACCAGCTTCATGAGATAGTCGTCTGGAATGCATTTCAATTAACATGTGTGCCTTGTTAAAAGTTAATTTGTGGAATGTCTTTCTTTAATGAGTTTGAGCCAATCAGTTGTGTTGTGACAAGGTAGGGCTGGTATACAGAAGATAGTTAGGGGTGGTAGGGGCAGTAGGTATCCTAGTGGTTAGAGTGTTGGTCTAGTAACCAGAAGGTTGCAAGATCGAATCCCCGAGCTGACAAGGTAAAAATCTGTCGTTCTGCCCCTGAACAAGGCAGTTAACCCACTGTTCCTAAGCCGTAAGAATTTGTTCTTAACTGATTTGCCTAGTAAAATAAATAGCCCTATTTGGTAAAATACCAAGACCTTATTATGGCAAGAACAGCTCAAATAAGCAAAGTGAAATGACAGTTACTTTAAGACATGTAGGTCAGTCAATCAGGAAAATGTTATGAAAGATTCTTCAAGTGCAGTTGCAAAAACCATCATTATGATGAAACTGGCTCTAATGAGGACCGCAACAGGAAAGGAAGACTGTTACAGGAAAGGAAGACGCAGAGTTCCCTCTGCTGCAGAGGATAAGTTCATTAGAATTACCAGCCTCAGAAATTGCAGCCCAAATAAATGCTTCACAGAGTTCAAGTAACAAACACATCTCAACATCAACTGTTCAGAGGAGACTGTGTGAATCAGGCCTTCATGGTCGTATTGCTGCAAAGAAACCACTACTAAAGGACAACAATAAGAAGCAGGGACTTGCTGGGGCCAAGTAACACGAGCAAGTAACAAGTAACACGAGCAACACGACCAAGTAACACGAGCAATGGACATCCGTCCGGTGGAAATCTGTCCATTGGTCTGATGAGTCCAAATTGGCTGCCGTGTCTTTGTGAGATACAGAGTATGCAGACGGATGATCTGCGCATGTGTAGTTTCCACCGTGAAGCATGGAGGAGGAGGGGTGATGGTGTGGGGGTGCTTTGATGGTGACATTATCTGTGATTTATTTAGAATTCAAGGTACACTTAACCAGCATGGCTACCACAGCATTCTGGAGTGATACGCCGTCCCATCTGGTTTGCGCCTAGTGGGACTATCATTTGTTTTTCAACAGGACAATGACCCTTTACACCTCCACGCTGCGTAAGGGCTATTTGACCAAGAAAGAAAGTGATGGTGTGCTTCATCAGATGACCTGGCCTCCAAAATCACCTGACCTCAACCCAATTGAGATGGTTTGGGATGAGTTGGACTGCAGAGTGAAGGAAAAACAACCAACAAGTTCTCAGCATATATGGGAACTCCAAGCATTCCAGGTGAAGCTTCTTGAGAGAATGCCAATAATGTGCAAAGCTTTCATCAAGGCATAGGGTGGCTACTTTGAATAATCTAAAATATATTTTGATTTAACACTTTTTTGGTTACTACATGATTCCATATGTGTTATTTCATAGTTTTGATGTCTTCACTAATATTCTCCAATGTAGATAATAGTAAAATAAAGAAAACCCTTGAATGAGTAGGCGTGTCCAAACTTTTGACTGGTACTGTATGTCAAGTGTGTCTAAGTGGTACTTATTGATACACAGCCATGTGGAAACATACCACATACAACATGTTGAATACCGTATTACATCAGTGTCCTCCACAGAGCATCAGAGTGCACTACTCCACACTGTGCAGCATCTCCCGTTTGACAAGCAGTTTGGCATGTGAATGAGAATCCTAATTGCGTTCATCTTGCCCATCCCCTTCTAGCTAAACTGGAAGAGGCCCCTTTTCCCCAGCTAGCCCACCCCAACCACACCCACCCATCTGCTAATGCGACTCTAATTGGGTGATAAGATTTTTGGTCAGAGTGCAACCCCTAGCCCAGAGCCCTACGCCCCTATTTTTAACAAGTTTTCTCCTCGTCTCTGTTGGTCAAATCAAATCAAATGTTATTTGTCATATGCTTACTTACAAGCCCTTAACCAACAATGCAGTTTTAAGATAAATACCCCCCAAAATAAATATAAGTAACAAATAATTAAAGAACAGCAGTAAAATAACAATAGTGAGGCTATATACAGGGGGTACCGGTACAGAGTCAGTGTGCGGGGGGCACCGGTTAGTGGAGGTAATTGAGGTAATATGTACATGTAGGTAGAGTTATTAAAGTGACTATGCATAGATAATAACAGAGAGTAGCAGCAGTGTAGAAGGGGGGGGGGGGGGGGCAATGCAAATAGTCTTGGTAGCCATTTGATTAGATGTTCAAGAGTCTTATGGCTTGGGGGTAGAAGCTGTTTAGAAGCCTCTTGGACCTAGACTTGGGTCTCCGATACCACTTTCTGTGTGGTAGCAGAGAGAACAGTCTATGACTAGGGTGGCGGAAGTCTTTGACAATTTTTAAGGCCTTCTTCTGACACCACCTGGTATAGAGGTCCTGGGTGGCAGGAAGCTTAGCCCCAGTGATGTCTTAGTCCGTACGCACTACCCTCTGTAGTGACTTGCGGTCGGAGGCCGAGCAGTTGCCATACCAGGTAGTGATGCAACCCGTCAGGATGCTCTCGATGGTGTAGCTGTAGAACCTTTTGAGGATCTGAGGACCCATGCCAAATATTTTCAGTCTCCTGAGGGGGAATAGGTTTTGTCTTGCCCTCTTCACGACTGTCTTCTTGTGCTTGGACCATGATTGTTTGTTGGTGATGTGGACACCAAGGAACTTGAAGCTCTCAACCTGCTCCACTAAAGCTCCGTCGATGAGAATGGGGACGTGCTTAGTCCTCCTGTTCCTGTAGTCCACAATCATCTCCTTTGTTTTGATCACGTTGAGGGAGAGGTTTTTGTCCTGGCACCACATGGCCAGCTCTCTGACCTCCTCCCTATAGGCTGTGTCATCGTTGTCGGTGATCAGGCCTACCACTATTGTGTCATTGGCAAACTTAATGATGGTGTTGGAGTCGTGCCTGGCCATGCAGTCATGAGTGAACAGGGAGTACAGGAGGAGACTGAGCACGCACCCCTGAGGGGCTCCAGTGTTGAGGATCAGCGTGGCAGATGTGTTGTTACCTACCCTTACCACCTGGGGGCGACCGTCCGGAAGTCCAGGATCCAGTTGCAGAGGGAGGTGTTTAGTCCCAGGGTCCTTAATTAGTGATGAGCTTTAAGGGCACTATAGTGTTGAACACTGAGCTGTAGTCAATGAATAGCATTCTCACATAGGTGTTCCTTTTGTCCAGGTGGGAAAGGGCAGTGTGGAGTGCAATAGAGATTGCATCATCTGTGGATCTGTTGGGGCGGTAATGCAAATTGTAGTGTGTCTAGGTTTTTTGGGATAATGGTGTTAATGCTTTCAAAGCAATTCATGGCTACAGACGTGAGTGCTACGGTCGGTAGTAATTTAGGAAGGTTACCTTAGTGTTCTTGGGCACATGGATTATGGTGGTTTGCTTGAAACATGTTGGTATTACAGATTCTGTCAGGGAGAGGTTGAAAATGTCAGTAAAGACACTTGCCAGTTGGTCAGCGCATGCTCGGAGTCCACGTCCTGGTAAGCCCGCCGGCCTTGTGAATGTTGACCTGTTTAAAGGTCTTACTCACATTGGCTGCGGAGAGCATGATCACACAGCTGATGCTCTCATACATGTTTCAGTGTTACTTGTTACTTATTAAGTATCAGCCATCGTTGCCATTAATGCTCGTTAGTGCTAGTTTGACCACCAGAGGGCATTTTTGAGAAGCATTTGACTTTTTTAACATGGGCTGTACTAGAAAATATAAAACCTTTTTTTTGTAAGGACAGGGTATACGGGATTGAAAATAAAACTCATTTATTTATCAAGACCAGTCAAGACAAATTAAGTTTGATTTGATTTGACCACAGATTTAAGCTGATTGTTGTCTGCACCGCCCCGCCCACAGGATTACATCTCAGCTGTAGTACTGAGGGAAATTGAAACAAAATATCCTTTAGATGGAGGCACCAGTGGTGGAATTGGATGGGTTGGGAATTAGGGGTTGGGGTGGGGGTTGATATTGAGTAGTGGGAGGGGTTAAACATGGTAGGAAGTGATTGGGTTAGTGGGGGAGTGGGGGAAGGGGTTGTTTAGTTGCTATCGCTTGTGATGCTTGTGCTTAGGGGCGGGGTCTGGATCTCTGATACACCATATTAACATTGCTTCCCATTGGGCAAACTAAGAGAATGTGTTTGTTGGCAGATAATACAAGCATTAAGAACACAATGGAAGGAGACATGAGTAAATTACATGGAGGATAAGGTTAATAGGGCCAATTCATTGTTATTCGATTATACTTGCCTTTTTTAATGGAAGGTCTCGTCTCCACATTATTTGTGTCTGGTCTATAGTGATGGGTCTAACCTATCGTCAAGTGTGTGTGATGGGGTTGTGTGTGTGTGTGAGGGGGTGGGAGAAGGCTTAGAGAGGGATATTAATGGTCCGATCATGTAAATGTTTTATAGACGATGGGGGTGACTCTGCCGAAATAGACTTTGAAGAAGCTCTGAAGGAGTCTGTACTTCTGGTTTGAGTAACTCATTTGTATGGCTCGTTAACGCTCTCTGCAGTTGGATGCTTCTCCTCAGTTAGTTGGAAGTGGTTGAAACAATTTAATTGCCCTCTCTTCACACGTTTACACAATAAGCCTCCAGACTTTTGAGTCTGATAATTGCCCTGCAGTAAAAGGTCTGAAATTGCTTCATTTGTTTTGTTAATTTATTCTTAGAGAATAGTTTACCATGGTTGTGTGGTTCTTTACAATGAAGTGTGTTTACTCCCTGCATGGGCTAACATATTCCAGTGAATGAGAAATATTTGGCCGACATTTTGAAACAGGGTGGGCATTGTTAGTGCCGTCACAATGCCAAGTCACATGTTCAGACCAGAGAGAACGGGCACATTTACCTCACATTTACAGAACACATACAGGATCACTGACACACACACACACACACACACACACACACACACACACACACACACACACACACACACACACACACACACACACACACACACATGCATCTTGAAATGCAGCTGAGTAGCATCTCATAAGCTCACAAAAGATCTGACAAACACCTAGTTAGGCCTCTCTCAGCTGAGATCAATCACTATGGTGGATCTGGGGGTGAATGAATTACAAATCCTGAATCCTGAGAGCGAGATCAATTCAATAAAAAGATCTGGCTCTGCCTTTAATTTGCCGCCCAGCTCCACCCAATCAATAATCAGTGCTGTAGGCTTCACGGTGACACACAGAGGAAAAGATTCACACAACACAATACATTTAAATAGCTATTGTGTGGCTGCTGAAGTTCATACTAGCTCTCCGACTGGAGAAGTTGAGAGTTATAACCTTTCCCCACTCCCCTTCATGACATCAGGTTAAGTCAGCACCACGCACTAAGTCATGGTCACCCTCAGCGTGATAACAGCCCTCATCGCCAGGGGTAACCCTGGCTCTGACCTCCATGAGAGGGCATTCCAGAGCAACCAGGGGGCTACTGTACCTCCCCCACCCCCTCATCTGTTTTGGCACGCCACCCTCCCGCCGGTCGGTCGGACCACCCTCGTTCCCATGCATATCTAGGCTGGTGGGTGTAAATATAGCTGGAATTAGCAATGGGCCAGTGTTAGTGCTTAGTGTGCTCCTAGAGGGGGACAAGGAAAGCTGGCGAGGCTGACAGGCAGAGTGGGTTTGCTGGGCAAAAGGTAGCATCTTAGCCCACCTGTGGATGTAGCCTCTAGCTGTTAGCGCTCTAGGGGTGGATGGGGGAAAAAAGATACAAGGACTGGATTTTTCTTGTGGATTTACTAGAGCAACTTTACCTGCTTTTGTAGGTTTGTTTACATTTGATGACGCCTGGCTTCGCAGACACTGGGATTGTGACTAGCGGTTGCCATGGGCAACGCAGCAATGTGTAAGGTGTGTGAGGCTGAAAAGGGTTTGAAAGCCAATGGGAGTCAACCCAAGATGGACCACATTCTACCAGAGTCAGACTACTACTGCTTTGAACAACATCCTGAGCCTGAGCCAGAACCCCAAATACTGGTAAGACTTGGGGCATAACATAGGCATAACATTTCTGAGGTGTGTTAGAAGAATTATGTGAAATTCCATGCCACTCCTGCCTTGGATCTCCAGTCTCTTGCTTATTTTATTTGTACTGTAGCTCTTGTATCTTTTTCCCACCTCGGGAAAAACTCATTGACTAACCTTTTTATAGTAATATTCTCCCCTCCATTACACTGATGCGGGGAATAGTGTGGTGTACTTGTTTACAGTGTTTACAGTTTACAGCATATTGAAAGTACTCACCAAAGAAGAAAACAGTTATTTCAACTCACCTTCCCCCAGGGGGGGAAAAAATCTGCCCAATCCTGCTATGCTCAAAGGCTTTGCCACATCAAAGAGGTGTGGACCGAGTTGCCGACAGCGAAGCAAACCAAGCGATGGGATACAAAAATAAAGCCAGTCGAGTGCCAGGTCAGATACGTCTAGGCAGCTGTGTCATACAGAGTGGTGTGAGAGAGTGGTACCATAGCGATCTGTAATTGGACAGAGCTGCCTGTGAGGACGTTGTGACTCAGATGACCTAGCGACCTCTGGGTAAGAGAGGATGAAGCTGTGAGAGAGAAAAAACATAATTCTGAAAGGGGGATATCGACCCCCCCCCCCCCCGCCATGTTTTCTGACTCAGCACTATTTTCTTCAAAACAATTATAGTGTGTGAAAGGTGCGTGAAAGCAGGATAAATAAATTGCTTTGGAGAATGTGAGAATTCATTGTGTCCAGTATGTAATTAAGGGTAAATAGGATGATTGTGGGTGAGAGGGAGGGAGGGAGAGAGAGAGCGCTATTTGTGCTAAAGGTATGCGAAACTGCTAAAGGCAGTTCTTAATGTACAATTTATTTGTTTGTGAGCCTTGCATTTTATTGTGAGACCTAGTATTTCCATAATTGATATTGATTTCCATCCCTCCCTACAGTACAGTATAATGTACTGCTCTGTGCTAGCTGCAGTTGTGTTGTGTTCAATGTCCCACTCATTTCCAGAGCAATGACCAGTACATTCCAATTCCCCTGGAGTGTCTCCTCCAATCACCTCACATCACACTCCACACTCATACCATGCCTGCTGAGATCAAGGACATGATGTGACTTAGAGGAGTACTGTAAGACTTAGGGGTGTGCCCTAAGTTGACAGTTGATAGTCGGATCGGATGATACTCGTAATTGGAATAGACAGAAGTGTTTTAATATGCCTAAATAGATGTTGGCAAAATAAACTATATACACAAAAGTATGTGGACACCCCTTCAAATTAGTGGATTCACCTATTTCAGCCACACCCGTTGCTGAATGGTGTATAAAATCGAGCACACAGCCATGCGATCTCCACAGACAAACATTGGCAGTAAAATGGCCTTAATGAAGAGCTCAGTGATTTTCAACGTGGC
The DNA here is from genome assembly GCF_057628025.1 of Oncorhynchus mykiss. Taxonomy (NCBI): domain Eukaryota; kingdom Metazoa; phylum Chordata; class Actinopteri; order Salmoniformes; family Salmonidae; genus Oncorhynchus; species Oncorhynchus mykiss. Next base: position 31,178,293 of record NC_143030.1, read on the forward strand.
ACCATCATAGGATGCCACCTTTCCAACATTTCAGTTTGTCAAATTTATGCCCTGCTGGAGCTGCCCTGGGTCAGCTGTAAGTGCTGGTATTGTAAAGTGGAAACGTCTAGGAGCAACAACGGTTCAGCCGTGACGTGGTAGGCCACACAAGCTCACGGAACTGGACCGCTTGGTGCTGAAGCACGTAGCGCGTAACAATCGTCTATCCTCAGTTGCAACACTCACTCCCGAGTTCCAAACTGCCTCTGGTATTAACGTCAGCACAAGAACTGTTCGTCGGGAGCTTCATAAAATGGGTTCCCATGGCCGAGCAACCGCACACAAGATCACCATGTGCAATGCCAACCCTCAGCTGGAGTGGTGTAAAGCTTGCCGCAATTGGAGTCTGGATCAGTGGAAATGCGTTTTCTGGAGTGATGAATCACACTTCACCATCTGGCAGTCCGACGGATAAATCTGGGTTTGGCGGATGCCAGGAGAACGCTACCTGCCCCAATGCATTGTGTCTGTGTCTGTGTGTCCTCAACTTGCAGTGGGCAGTTTGCTGTCATTCACTCAGAATGCACATTAGCATTTCATATTTTGCCCTACCCTTGCCACACCTGCTGGATATAATGCACATTGATAGCTTGATAGCAAACGTCCTCGACATGTGATTTATTATAGTAGCAGGCAGTAGCAATCTAAATGATCAGACTGAAAACATGCGAGGAAAAGTGAACGGGTGAAATTAGGAGAAAAAAAGCTTCACGCTATCCAATCAGAGCAACAGGATCAATGTACAGCCCACCATTGTTCTTTACAGACAGGCAAACTAGCCAGTTGAGGTATTTAGACAGCTCACATGACTGACTGACCGTATGGTTTAGGAACTCTGTCACTGACTGACATGAGAAAGATGCCTGGATCATAATTGTATCCAGAAAATTGCCCATATCCGTTACGATACTTGTTTTGACCGACTACTCGGCACAACCCTCGTAAGAGTGTAGCCTGGCGTATTTGTGCAAGTTTGTGTATAGTACGCACATTGTGTGTGTTTTATCAGGGGCCCTAATCTCCAGAAGGCCCAGTTATCATCCCCTGGGGCCACTTTCATTAGCTGCATTGGAATACAAATTCATTTTAAACGTCCAGAAAGACAGTGATGTGTGTGTAGTATGTCTGTGTTTGGCATGTGTGAGTGTGTGTTTGTACTCCTTCAGAGTGTTCCTGTTATAGTTAACCACGCTGACAGCTAAAGGTCTGCTCTCTCTGAGGACGCCTACTGTTTTTGAGAACATAGACTATTTTAAACAGTGGCTGGTGTTAGCTAAGAGCAGGGTCGTGTTGCTAGCGCATGCCAGATCTTACAATGCCTGGATAGGTATTTTATGTGTCAGCTAACCACATCATATGTTATAAAGCAATCTGGTGCCCGACGGCACAGTTGATGACATGGCACGCAACCATTGGTTGATGCATGCAACGTCTGAGCAGGGGGACACAACCTATGCCTTCAACTTGACCCCTGACAGTTAGCTCTCGCGCTCTTTGTCACTAAGTGGACTGTGCAATCTCTAGTACACATTCTGATGTTTTTTTCCTGCTTTTCACACCGTCTGTACAAAGTGTTGAAATAGTTAGCAATGTAACATTTTAAATCAGAAGATGTGGTTTATATGGGGCGGCAGGGTAGCCTAGTGGTTAGAGCGTTGGACTAGCAACCGGAAGGTTGCAAGTTCAAATCCCCGAGCTGACAAGGTACAAATCTGTCATTCTGCCCCTGAACATGCAGTTAACCCACCGTCATTGTAAATAAGGCCGTCATTGTAAATAAGAATTTGTTCTTAACTGACTTGCCGAGTTAAATAAAGGTTAAAAAAATAATTAAAAAATAAAGAATAATGTTATCCTTCAGTGGTGTATAGCAAGGCTTTGTTAGCCCTGCAAGGACAATACAGCATCATTGTGCTTTCAATAAAATATTGTATGTTGTTTACCCTCCCCTACAATGTTTTTTATGGTGTTCTCGGTCAGCAGCACACACTATCTTGCCTCAATCTGTCATGCCTCAGTGAAAGCATTAGCCTCTACTGGTGAATTTAGAGTAGGTCTAAATTTAGTGTCCCTAACGAAGCTGGGCCTAGTGCTGATTTACTATATGCGAATGAGTCCTCAGGGAGAGCCGTGGTTGGCCAGGATGCTCTGGCGGCCAGCTATATCCGGTTTTGGCATTGGCCCAGAAATGTTGGGCCCAGCTGATGTTGATGACACTGATTGCTAATGAGGGGGGCCCCCAGGATGAACCAATCACGAGGAGGTAACATCTCACAGCATGCATAAACAATTACAGAAGAGAGGGGATCCTAGCCAATACATCAAACCTCATGCTTCCATTATGTCACCTTGATCTTGAAGCCTTTGAATATGTGGTGAGTTCATGTTATCATACTCTACATCTTCCTATTGAAAGTTTCCTTGTTTTTCATTGAGTCGAATGAGGTTCGATAGAATTCCGTTTGGAAGCCTCATGTGTGATGAAGTCCGATGGTTTCTGTTACTGTAATTTAATTATTCCAATATCTTTTCATTAATTGAATTCCCTTAATCTATTTTATGAGAATTTGTAAGATTCTTGTTTGCATAAATAGACGGAGACCAGTCTTATCAATAATAGGTAACATAATTTATTCTCGGAGCGCGCTGCCACGTTACCATAAGCAACAGTTCATATACAATAACATTACGTAATTTCATTGCTTCTAGAATGAATCCCCTCCTCCTGACCTAGAATTAAGTGAGTTTAAAAGTTCATTCCAACTCACTAACACACTCACAGGTCACACAACATAACTGACTTAACTTTTGACCCCTCACCATTATCGATCACCACTTAGCTGACAGTTCTAATTAACAGAAAACCTAGGAATGCACTCACTGCCTTATCTAAAACACCCCAGAGCTAAGTTTTGTCGGTTCAACCATAGGTTAACGACCCTATCTTCTTACTTAACCCACTCCTCTCCAGACTAGTTTGGAATGGTGTTCGTTATATTTAATTACTCCTTGTCCGTGTCACACAATCCCTTATGAACTCATATTGTTAATCAGATATAATAAAACAGAGTATAAGTTTACTTAGTTACAGTTCCATTTAAAATGAGAATATTGTTTAGTCATTTAATCATAATATTCCTATCAGTTTCCGATAATCATAGGGTATTAAAAACTGAACTCGGGGTATGTGGTGGTAACGATCAAGGTTCCATGGATACTGCAGTCCAGTTGAATGTGATGACATAGTAATCATCACATACTGTAATTACAGTATGTCTGTGCATATAGTGGCTGTGCATGCCAGGCAGCCCAAATGAGGGTTTAATGTAAAATACACACACACACATGCATGCCCACACTAACACACACAAGGCACACACACACAAACACACACACACACACACACACAGTTGGCGAACCTGGCGTTAATGAAGGAAATGTTAACATTGACGCCCGTCTCTTAGTCCTAGGTACCAGTGGTGTGACATGGTTGCTGTGTACAACAGATACCCAGTAAACACTGTTGTCTGTTGATATGATAGGCTGTCATGCTGTCCAAGAATAGAAGGTGTTCTTCCATTGGAGTGTGGGATTTTGTACACCAGCAAAAGACAAGGGTACAGTTGCCACATTACAAGTCTGAAAAATGGCTCTTATGGTAAAATAAAGTAGTTAAATGAGCTATGTGTGAACTCTTAGGTTCCACCGCACCCCAGAGAGAGAAATAGAGAGAGGAGAAAAAAAACAGTTGTCATGGTTACCAAGAGAGGCAGGGCCGCTTGTCTCCATGGTAACTGGGGGGGCCGAGCATGTTTCCAACGGCATTGGTCGTTGGACGGTCGTCATGGGATACAATATTTACTTTATTTATAATGTTAATTCTCCACACACATTCTACTCTGTGTAAATGATTGTTTTATGCAATCTCAGTTTAGGGAGGCTTTTGAAGCTGAAATGACATGGTCAGTAATGTGATGTCACGCTTCACGGGTTTGGTTGAAATTCCCAGTGATATACAGTACCAGTCAAAAGTTTGACCACAACTAGAGTTTTTCTTTATTTGTACTATTTTCTACATTGTAGAATAACAGTGAAGACTTCAAAACTATGAAATAACACACATGAAATCATGCAGTAACCAAAAAAGGGTTAGATAAATCAATATATATTTTATATTTGAGATTCTTTAAAGTAGCCAACCTTTGCCTTGATGACAGCTTTGCACACTCTTGGCATTCTCTCCACCAGCTTCATGAGGTAGTCACCTGGAATGCATTTCAAATAACAGGTGTGCCTTGTTAAAAGTTAATTTGTTGAATATAATTCCTTCTTATTGCGTTTGAACCAATCAGTTGTGTTGTGACAAGGTAGGGGTGGTATAGAGAAGATAGGCCTATTTGGTAAAAGACAAAGTCCATATTATGGCAAGAACAGCTCAAATAATCAAAGAGCAACGACAGTCCATCATTACTTTAAGACATGAAGTTTCTTCAAGTGCAGTCGCAAAAACCATCAAGCGCTATGATGAAACTGTCTCTCATGGGGGACCGCCACAGGAAAGGAAGACCCAGAGTTACCTCTGCTGCAGAGGATAAGTTCATTAGAGTTACCAGCTTCAGAAATTGCAGCCCAAAAATATGCTTCACTTATTTTATGTAACAGACACATCTCAACATAAACTGTTCAGAGGAGACTGCGTGAATCAGGCCTTGAATCAGGTCCAATTGCTGTAAAGAAACCACTACTAAAGAACACCAATAAGAAGCAGAGACTTGCTTGGGCCAAGAAACTCAAGCAATTAGACTGTTGTAAATCTGTCCTTTGGTCTGATGAGTCCAAATGTGAGATTTTTGGTTCCAACCGTCGTGTCTTTGTGAGACACAGAGTAGGTGAACGAATGATCTCCGCATGTGTGGTTCCCACCGTGAATCATGGAGTGTGATGGTGTGGGGGTGCTATGCAGGTGACACTGTCAGTGATTTATTTAAAATTCAAGGCATACTTAACCAGCATCCTTGGGGTGCCCCTACCCTAACCCTAAACATAACCCATACCTTAACCCATTTTTAAATGTCAACTTCAATTGGGGTGATTTCAGAGTTGGACGTCTCAAGGATTCCGGATAGCAAGGACCATCAAAGAATGTGTGTGCAACCTGGTCGACTAATATACCTCCATATTAAGGTAGTGTGATGAATCTAATTGGAGGCAATATCAGCTGATACGACACTCGTGTTTCCTGTATGAACCAGCTGTGCTTGATTTATTAATGAAGGGTAACACAGTAAGAAGTGTTAATTTTGTCTCTGTAAAGAATGGCTTATGAATGAACACATTACCAAAGACCTTCATATCTGATTGAGTAACATACCTCCTTCCCACTCTCTGTTTTTCCAATCTCTCTCTCTCTCTCTCTCTCTCTCTCTCTCTCTCTCTCTCTCTCTCTATCTCTCTCTCTCTCTCTCTCGCTCTCTCTCTCTCTCTCTCTCTCTCTCTCTCTCTCTCTCTCTCTCTCTCTCTCTCTTCTCTCTCTCTACTCTCTACCTCTCCTTAATATCACGACTCCACGTAGGAGTGTTCATTCACCCGCAAAGCCATAAAACACCCTCTCTTTTCTTAATTCATTCTCATCTCTCCACCCTCTCTGCCTTGCATAATGTGACTCGGCAGCTAGGAATCTGACTGGGGATTTGATCTGTCTTTTCTACTCCTCTGTCCTGTGGGCCTAATGGTACCATTGTATAATGTAGCTGAGTACAATTCTGACACTGTCTTCCAGTCAGTGTACACGTGCACAGTGACCTATTGCGGCTTTGAGATGACCACACTTCCCTTCTCTGATATCCATATGTGGTTTGTACAGAGAGACAGTGAGAAACGTTATTCAGCAAGAAATGGTAATATGATTCATAAAAACAAAATGGCTGCTACTCATTAACTTCTTACATGTTGAAGTGGTTCCCTTAGGTGAGCTGTAAATGCTGCTCTTTAACATGCAAGGTGCAGAGGATTGATACTAAAGGGAATTTGGTTGGTGTAACAATACCATCCTACCCCTGTGGGCTGGCTGAACAACCCACAAGCTGTTCCTCTGGACCTCTCCTTCTGTCAGATATATAGAGCAGAGATATCCCTCCCTAGAGAAATCATCTGAGCACGTCTCCAGGAGATCCCAGGAGATCCCAGGAGACCCCCACCCCTCCTCCCTCAGTCTGGGATAAGGTATCAGTCTCATTGGAGGTGTGAGACACACTTACAGACAGTGCAAGTCGGCTTGTATCACTATATACAGTACCAGTCAATTGTTTGGCCACATCTACTCCTTCCATGGTTTTTTCCTCATTTTTTAAAACTATTTTCTACATTGTAGAATGATAGTGAAGACATCAAAACTATGAAATAACACATATGGAATCATGTAGTAACCAAAAAAGTGTTAAACAAATCAAAATGTAGAGTTTTATATTTGAGATTCTTCAAAGTAGCCACCCTTTGCCTTGATGACAGCTTTGCACACTCTTGGCATTCTGTCAACCAGCTTCATGAGGTAGTCACCTGGAATGCATTTCAATTAACAGGTGTGCCTTGTTAAAAGTTAATTTGTGGAATTTCGTTTGAGCCAATCAGTTGTGTTGTGATAAGGTAGGGTGGTATGGTGGTATACAGAAGATAGGCCTATTTGGTAAAAGACAAAGTATCTTTTATATTAAGTGCAGCACAAATAAGCAAAGAGAAACAACAGTCCATTATTACTTTAGGACATGAAGGTCAGTCAATACGGAAAATGTTAAGTGCAGTCGCAAAAACCATCAAGTGCTATGATGAAACTGTCTCTCATGAGGACCGCCACAGGAAAGGAAGACCCAGAGTTACCTCTGCTGAAGAGGATAAGTTCATTAGAGTTACCAGCCTCAGAAATTGCAGCCCAAATAAATGCTTCACAGAGTTCAAGTAACAGACACATCTCAACATCAACTGTTAGGAGGAGACTGCATGAATCAGGCCTTCGTGGTCGAATTGCTGCAAAGAAACCACGACTAAAGGACACCAATAATAAGAAGAGACTTGCTTGTGCCAATAAACACAAGCAATGGACATTAGACCAGTGGAAATCTGTCCTTTGGTCTGATGAATCAAAATATGAGATTTTGGTTCCAATTGCCTTGCCTTTGTGAGACACAGAGTAGGTGAATGAATGATCTCCGCATGTGTGGTTCTCACCATGAAGTATGGAGGAAGAGGTGTGATGGTGTGTGGGTGCTTTGCTGGTGACACTGTCAGTGATTTATTTAGAATTCAAGGTACACTTAACCAGCATGGCTATCACAGCATTCTGGAGTGATACGCCATTGCATCTGGTTTGCGCTTAGTGGGACTATCATTTGGTTTTCAACAGGACAATGACCAAAAACACACATCCAGGCTGTGTAAGGGCTATTTGACCAAGCAGGAGAGTGGTGGAGTGCTTCATCAGATGATCTGGCCTCCACAATCACCAGACCTCAACCCCATTAATGATTTAGGATGAGTTGGACCGTAGAGTGAAGGACAAGCAGCCAACAAGTGCCCAGCATATGTGGGAACTCCTTCAAGACTGTAGGAAAAGCATTCCAGGTGAAGCTGGTTGAGGGAGTACCAAGAGTGTGCAAAGCTGTCATCAAGGCAAAACGTGGCTTGTTTGAAGAATCTCAAATATAAAATATATTTTGATTTGTTTAACACTTTTTTGCTTACTACAAGATTCCATTTCTGTTATTTCATAATTTTGAAGTCTTCACTCTTATTCTACAATGTAGAAAATAGTAAAAGTGAAGAAAAACCTTTGAATGAGTAGGTGTGTCCAAACTTTTGACTAGTACTATCATATATATATATACATGTAACAGCGCGACTTTAGTGTGTATTCACTCAGCTAACAGAGCTCAACTCGCCATCCTGCTACTCAGTCTCACGATTTAGCTCCTGTTTGGTTGTGCTGCGTATTGTTGTGTCCGGTCTGAATGATGCAGTGCAGTTCTCTGCATCATCCACACACAGAACCGCTGCTGCAGGTTAAACCAGGACAAATCATCACAATGTGTCTCTCATTACTGCCCTTAGATATATTGTAAAGCATTGATCAGTAACTGGGGGCACGATAATTCTTCATACGTATGCATTTACTTATGCAGTTCGGTATAACATAGTTCTCCCCACATTTACAGATCTGAGTGTGTTTTTTAAACCATGAACAAGCTCAGAGTTTGTGTTACAGTCCAGAGTATTTATTAACTCTGGGTCCGGAGTCTCTGTACTGCAGTGTAAGTGAATGAGTGACAGATTGGGTCAGAGGAGTGGGCATATCCCCGGTCTGGGTTTGGGCTGAGCTGTGCTGTGCTGCGTGCTGGAACTATCTCTGGCCCTGTCGCCCTCGCTGAGTGTCTCTGGGAGATAGCTAGCCTTGCTAGCCAGAACACTACTTCAATCAGGTTCCCCGTTACCAGCACAGGCTGGTTGTCAGGGAGCAGGACTACTTTAGGGAGTGCATTCTACCCCCTACTCACAGAAGAGAGAGGAAGCTGTGGTTCTGCAGTTCTGTGTCTGTATGTGTGTGCCAGGGTGTGTTTTGGGAACGAGAGGGGAAACGCTGACTTACTGCCGCTACGATCGAAAGTTTAGGTCCGTCTCCAGCTTCGTCTGCCTCAGTGAATAAAAATAGAGGACAAGCCCTCAGTTGTATTCCTGTGTGTAACATTATACACTATTTCACTCAGATTGGAAAATGCTGATTCAGTGCAGGTGTTGATGACTGCAGAAAATGAGTGACACTGCCACCAGGCTCCGTAGGGACTTCTAATTAGTGTTTGTCTTTGAGTCTCAGGGGCTGTTTTGCCTGTGCAGGTTGGCATAATTGGCATTAAAGTGTGTCTCACCACTCAAACAAGTGGTAGATTGCTGTATGCTAAGCAGTAACTCAATCTATTCTAGAAGTAATAAAAACGGACCTATTTCAAAGCAGTTCAAAACAGCGGTTAAGTTGGGCCAACGTTGTTCTAAATGGGTTCTAACATTGTTCTAACGTATTTATTCTGTTTGTTCTTCTCCAGTCGGACAGCAACACCAGCTTCTTACGAGCGGCAAGGGCGGGGAACATCGACAAGGTTCTGGAGTACCTGAAGGGGGGAGTGGACATAGGCACCTGTAATCAGGTAAGAGACTAGTGGACATGCACACACGCATGCGCACATGTGTACACGCGCGCCATGAATAAAGAGAAAAAGATTTGTGATAACTCAGAACCTGATTTACGGTAGACAGGACACGTCATTTGTTTGTCTTGATGGTGCCGTTCATTGCTCTCTGTGGCTGTTGGTCTCTGTGGAGCCAAAATGGTGGCCAGTTCTCTCTCTCAGTCACCCAGGCGATCAATCTTACACCTTCTGTTCAATAACTCATTTAGCTCTTGGGATCTCTCCTTTGATCATCAGTCCTAATGCCAATCTGTCTACAGTGTGAGGGTTGCCGTTCTATCTCTGTCCATTGGGAGGAATGAGGCTTACTGTACTGTACCGTATGTGTACTACCAAAACATAACATTGATTCAACTCTCTATAGCAAAAATAACTTCAAATAAATAACACATCTCTGGGAGCTATGGTAACCATGTAATGTGTGTAATGTGATCAGTGTGGGTTGGCCTGTTAGTGATTAAACACAAAACATTTGACTGTTTGGCTGTATTCCTAATCACTACACTCGAGTCTCTACAATTAACATTGTTCTCAGATTAAGAGAGGGATTGGCCCAGTCTCCTTGAGCGCTGTGTTTTTGCCGTTCTCTCTAAAATGCAATCATTGTCATCTTGAAGGAGGCTGTCAGCGTGATTACATTAGGAGTAAAGATCCTCTGTCATTCAGGGTTCATTATTAAACAGGCGCTTTTGCAAGGCAATACTTTTACGTAACACGGCCATGTCTGACAATAGCTTTCACTGAGCAAATCTAGGACAGGGAATGGCAATGTGCTTCCCTTTATAAAAAAACCAGGCTAAATCAAAGTTTTTGTCTCGTTTTCTTGTATGTTTCTGTCAGTAAGTAAATACTGCCAATATTAACATTGAAAAATCAATGGATCAATAACATCTAAATCCGTCACTCTGAATCTATAACTCTGACCTCTCGTAAATCCACCATGCGTCTCCTTTAGGTAAAATAAACAGAATGTTAGGTATATAGATGGAAGGAGGGATAAAACAAGAGGAGAAGAGGTAAGGGTGAGGAGTGTATTGAAAATGAAAGTCAATGAACTAAGTACACCAGACCCCGCTTCTATTGCATTGGTGTATATGAGAGAGACCCAGTTAAGTAGAACGGAATTGATGTTTATTTTGCGATAGAGTACCACAGCAGTCAAACAAGGCAATGGTTCCAACCGTTTTTTGTTTTTTTTGCCATACATTTTTCTCATAGAGGATTGTAGAAGGATTGTTTCCTATAGGCCTACCCTGGCATGATAACCGTGTAAATCTCTCTTGGACAAGGTGACTTTTATCAATATATTTGCCTGTATTTACCCCCCAAAAATGAAATGATAATTAGCTGCTAATGTGGCTATCGTAAAGAACTCAAATATTTTTTCACTGGCTACAGCTAGAGATTCAGGTGTCATTTGGTTAGCTAGCAAGAAATGTGAATCGCTTTGCTAGCTAGCTAGCTATGCTGAACTTGAATGACTGTTATCCACAGTTAGTCTCTTAGCTGTCAATGAAATGTATTTGGCATCAATCAAATGGGCGGGCAGGCAGGCAAATTCCCATTCATTTGTCAACACGTGGGTTGGGACAAGCATACATTGGCAGGCAAGATGCAGAAGGACGAGTAGCTACTATTCCCCATCATTTCAGCGCAATTTTGACGTCCAACTAGCTTGACGGCCAACTCGCTCTGGCTAGCAGTAGTTGTGGAACTTGTTATTGTTGATGTGCATTGGCATCCGAGGGAGGGAAAGTCTACCTTTCCATGGTTGTTTGATCAATAGGACTGCGAAGTTCCCAAATGTAAGAGGACTCCCGTGGTATTTACATATTTGCAGGAATCGATTCAGGTGTATTTTGTGGCTTTTGGCGAAAGCGTTCTAATGATCTAAAGTCGCGCTGTTGCTACTGCCTGTAAACACACAGTCCAGTTCAAAGTGAATGAAGGCAGGCCCGTGTGGCAAATGGCTTGTTTGCATATAAGCCTACTGTAGCTCTGATTGGCTATGTCGTACCAGTCAGCGTAGATTCCGGTCTTGGACAAGACAGATGTTTTATATTAGGTTTTATTTCCTGCAGTGTCTATTAATTGTCCAAATGCATGGCCTCTTTCCCACTCTATATTGCTCTAGAATTTTCACAAATGCCTCACTATATGTAATTCCCAAACATTCTATGAATTAACGAAAACGTGAAGATGACCATATCTAAGTGCTCGCTTGTCAGGAAATGTAATATAAAATGGTGTCATATTCTTCCTGGGGGGTCTATATGAACAGATTTGAATAAGATTTCATGTTGCTAAAACGCTGTTAGTTCCACTTGAATTACTGGCCACTGGCAGGAGGGGATGGATCAGTGAGTTTAGGGTCATTGGTGTTTCCTTCTGTCATTTTTCTTCTCTCTCTCTCTCTCTCTCTCTCTCTCTCTCTCTCTCTCTCTCTCGCTCTCTCTCTCTCTCTCTCTCTCTCTCTCAATATCCTGCCTCTATTCCTAATTAAACATGTGGGATGTGACAAAGTCTACTATATCCCATTGTAGAAATTACATTTGCATAGATTTACTGCTATTGACCATCCCAGTGTTATACCAGCTACAGTTGAAGTCGGAAGTTTACATACACTAAGGTTGGAGTCATTAAAACTCATTTTTCAACCACTCCATAAATGTCTTGTTAACAACCTATAGTTTTGGCAAGTTGGTTAGGACATCTAATTTGTGCATGACACAAATTATTTGATTATTTCACTCATAATTATTTCACTTATAATTCACTGGATCACAATTCCAGTGGGTCAGAAATTTACATACAGTGCCTTTAAACAGCTTGGAAATTTCCAGAAAATGATGTCATGGCTTTATAAGCTTCTAATAGGCTAATTGACATAATTTGAGTCAATTGGAGGTGTACCTGTGGATGTATTTCAAGGCCTACTTTCAAACTCAGTGTCTCCTTGCTTGACAACGTGGGAAAATCGAAAGAAATCAGCCAAGACCTCAGAAAATAAATTGTAGACCTCCACAAGTCTGGTTCACCCTTGGGAGAAATTTCCAAACGCCTGTACAAGCAATAGTACGCAAGTATAAACACCATGGGACCAAGCAGCCATCATATGACTCATTCTGTCTCCTTGAGATGAATGTACTTTGGTGCGAAAAGTGCAAATCAATCCCAGAACAACAGCAAAGGACCTTGTGAAGATGCTGGAGGAAACAGGTACAAAAGTATCTATATCCACAGTAAAACAAGTCCTATATCGACATAACCTGAAAGGCCTCTCAGCAAGGAAGAAGCCACTGCTCCAAAACCGCCATAAAAAAAGCCAGACTACAGTTTGCAACTGCACATGGGGACAAAGATCGTCCTTTTTGGAGAAATGTCCTCTGGTCTGATGAAACAAAAATAAAACTGTTTGGCCATAATGCCCATCGTTATGTTTGGAGGAAAAAGGAGGAGGCTAGCAAGCCAAACAACACCATCCCAACCGTGAAGCACAGGGGTGGCAGCATCATGTTGTGGGGGTGCTTTGCTGCAGGAGGGGCTGGTGCACACAAAATAGATGGCATCATGAGAAAGGAAAATGATGTGGATATATTGAAGCAATATCTTAATTTCTTATGGCTGCCATCCCGTTGACGGGATAATTGTCATCAACAACCGCTGAATTGCATAGCGCCACATTCAAACAATATTACAAAAAATATTTATATTCATGAAATCACAAGTGCAATATAGGAAAACACAGCTTAGCCTTTTGTTAATCCACCTGTCATGTCAGATTTTGGAAATATGTCTGATTTTGAAAAGAGTTTGTGTAAGTTTATCGATCGCTCGACAAAACATTATGTACACCTAGCATCAAGTAGCTTGGTCACGAAAATCAGAAAAGCAATCAAATTAATCGGTTACCTTTGATGATCTTCGGATTTTTTCACTCACGAGACTCCCAGTTACACAATAAATGTTCCTTTTGTTCCATAAAGATTATTTTTATATCCAAAGTACCTCCGTTTGTTTGGCCCGTTCAGAAATCCACAGGAAAGAGCGGTCACGACAACGCAGACAAATTCCAAATAGTTTCCGTAATGTCCACAGAAACATGTCAAACGTGTTTTATAAACAATACTCAGGTTGTTTTTAAAATATATAATCGATAATATATCAACCGCACCTGTCTTTATCAGTAGGAGAGGAAGAGACAAGGGCTGCCCAAACTCTGTTACGCATACAAAACGCTGCTGGCACCCGGCTATACAATGACGTGATGTTATCGTTCTCGCTCATTTTTCCAAATAAAAGCCTGAAACTATGTCTAAAGACTGTTGACACCTTCAGGAAGCGATAGGAAAAGGAATCTGGTTCATATCCCTTTAAATGGCAGGCTATGGAACATGGAGTTTTCAAAATAGATGCCACTTCCCGGTTTGATTTTCCTCAGGGTTTCACCTGCAATATCAGTTCTGTTATACTCACAGACAATATTTTGACAGTTTTGGAAATTTTAGAGTGTTTTCTATCCAATACTAATAATAATATGCATATATTAGCAACTGAGACTGAGGAGCAGGCCGTTTAGTTTGGGCAACTTATTCATCCAAGCTACTCAATACCCCCCAGCCATAAGAAGTTAAGACATCAGTCAGGAAGTTAAAGCTTGGTCGCAAATGGGTCTTCCAAATGGACATTGACCCCAAGCATAATTTCATAGTTGTGGCAAAATGGCTTAAGGATAACAAAGTTAAGGTATTGGAGTGGCCATCACAAAGCCCTGACCTCAGTCCTATAGGAAATTTGTGGGCAGAACTGCAAAAGCATGTGCGAGCAAGGAGGCCTTACAAACCTGACTCAGTTACACCAGCTCTTTTAGGAGGAATAGGCCAAAATTCACCAAACTTATTGTGGGGAGCTTGTGGAAGGCTACCCGAAACGTTTGACCCTAGTGACCCACGACACGCAGGTTAAAATACCAAAACAAACTCTGAAACCATTATATTAATTTGGGTACAGGTCGAAAAGCATTAAACATTTATGGCAATTTAGCTAGTTAGTTTGCACTTGCTAGCTAATTTGTCATATTTAGCTAGCTTGCTGTTGCTAGCTAATTTGTCCTGGGATATAAACATTGAGTTGTGATTTTACCTGAAATGCACAAGGTCCTCTACTCTGCCAAATAATCCACACATAAAACTGTCAACCGAATCGTTTCTAGTCATCTCTCTTCCTTCCAGGCTTTTTCTTCTCTTGACTTTATATTGCGATTGACAACTTCCATAAATTAGGTGCATTACCGCAACTGACCTCGTTCGTCTTTCAGTCACCCACGTGGGTATAAACAATGAGGAGATGGAACGTGGGTACCTGCTTCTATAAACCAATGAGGAGATGGGAGAGGCAGGACTTGCAGCGCCCTCTGCGTCAGAAATAGAACTGATTTCTATTTTAGCCCTTGGCAACGCAGACTCTCGTTGGCGCACACGAGCAGTGTGGGTGCAATAATTGAATAACATAGATTTCTACGTTTATTTTGCAATGCTCGTGCACGTGACGCGAGCGGTGTAGTCAGCCTGTAAGGTGTATGTAGACTCCAGATTTCAACTGTAGTTTTCCATTACATTCCCTATTTCTGGAGCATACCTCTCCCCCTGAGAGGCTGGTGGGTCTTAATTTAGGAGGCGCATGACCATTATCTGTTCCTCCTCCAACCCATTAACGTTCCTCATCGCGGGGCTGGGGGGGGGGCACCCTGACGTGGGTCACAGACAACTGTTAGGATGTAAATAGTCCGGCCTTGACAACCACCATGGTCACGGTGGTCAAGCTGATAAACAACAGTCACATGGCCACGGGGTGTGTGTGAGCGGTTGTTTGGGCTATGTGTCTAAACCCTACCATACAGACACAGACAGGCACACACCGTTGTCCTCACAAATCCAAAGCAATCTAGATAGGTAAGGTGAGGGGCTAGCCACCCCCTGTCTCTCGCTCACATACAGTATACACACACTCTGTCTCTCTCTTTCTATTTCTCTCACATCTGGCAGCACATCTGAATGCGTGTGCTTTGATGCAGTGATCTGAACTAGTTCTCTACTGTATAATGTCAAGAACATATAGATGTTCTGCTTCATAAACCAAGTCAGATTGCTATGTCAGATAGAGTATGTTTCTAACAATGCAGATCCACTGTCACAAACACTGATTTCCTATTTCACACTAGTCCTCCTATATCTGCATTCTCTCTGGTCTCTCCGACTCCCCTTTTCCGATGCCCCCCCTCCCTCCCCCTCTCCTTCCATATGGTCAGTCCGGCTGCCCCTCCCCTCCTGGAATGTAACAGTAGAACAGTGACCTTCACACAGTGACAGGGACCTGGACGAATGGGGTGTAGGGCTGTTGCGTTGACCATATTACCAGCATACCGGCAGTCACGAGTCATTCTGGTTACCTTATACATTCTGGTTACCTTATGCTACGCTCCAAAATGTCTATCCATGATGGGAGAGAGCCCTAGGCAATGCTGTTGGTTCATTGATTGTGCAGGATGACTTACAGGTAGCCTACAATTATAGTGCATTTGTATTTGATTTTGAATAGCCTAGTAATAGGGATTTTCTTTATAATTAATTGGGTGGCACATTACTTTTAGCTATACAGAATATCTCACCACCATGCATTTCCCTCTCCTCCTCTCTCCCCCTTATTCCTTTTCTCGAGCGTGCTGTCTGTCAACAGTTTAGTGACATATGTTTAGTTGCGAAAACATGTTACTATCGATGTTGCCGAACAGATTTCATTTGGTTTCCCAAATGAAGCACTCGGTAGCTGCAGGAACAGAGTTGGAGAGCCCCATGGCATACGGAGTTTGGGGCGGAATATCACCTGAGCATGCTCCTCAAACAGTGGTTGATGCGTGGAGTGAAATAAGTGTTCCTATGTTTATTTCTCAGCTGCTCATATTAAGCACAGCTCCACTATAAAGCCAAAGTGGCCTTCCAGGCGTCATTGGAAAACGGACCGCTTTCGCGCGGCCTCCATTCGCTATTCGAGTGCATACAGATGACATGTTTTTCCCCTGCCCCTGTCCCTCCCCATTGAGTTTGCGACTTAGTCTACAGCCGCATCATGTAGCCAATATATGTTTTGAAGAAGTTCTACGGTTTGTGTCATTCACAACCTATAGTTGCCAAGTAAATCTAGCATATAGGATCCGTTTCAAATGATCCCTTTTAACCTCAACATAGCCACTTCATATGCGTACACGCTCCGGAATGGGAAAAATATCCTTTCTATTTTTTTTCAGATAAGTTCAATTCTATTCTTCTTATTATAAAATCATATAATATCTAATAATGGCACCGGATTTATAAGCATATATTTTCAGCTAAATGAACAAGCCTACATATAGCCTATGGTATGGAGCATAGCCAGATAACATACAGTAGGCCAACTCATATTCTGTTATTCTGAAATACGTTTTCTTCATATCATGTTTCTTTAGACCCGACTAAAATAAATCAAGCTTTATTGTGATGGTGCATATTAAATTGATTTATTAGACTTTCTTAAAAGGTAGAGATGTTCCAAAGGCGCGCATCAGCGGCTGGTATGCAGCTCATATGCGTGGATGCTATATGTGAAACGGTCAAATACCGTGAGACCGGGAGTCTTTTGCATTAGGGCTGGGTGATATATTGAATTAATTAATTCAAATATTCCAAATGCCTGTATCTCAAGAATCGAGATTTTGTCATTTAAAAAAAAAATATTTTTTTAAGCGTTTATTTCCACTTGTTCTCGTGTTCTATTTTTGGTCTCGTCTCTTTTGCTCCTTCTGTGCTGTGTGCACCTCCAAATGTACACCAGAGATCTGTATATTATGAAGAGATGCACGTCTCCACCCTTGCAAAGGCAGGCGACAAGCTTAGGTCCAAAATAAGCCCATATTAACGCATTTGGTTTATTTTTGGACCGATTTTAGCGAGAGTGAAACCTCTCGCTTCGCCTCTTCCTCTACGGTTTACACACACCAAGCCCCTTACCCCTGCCTCTCACGCCAACGAAGTCCTCTCTGACAAGCGGTTTCAAAACGCTATATGCATTTGAGGTTTGGTCCAACATAATCAATCATATGGACACCAAAGCCCATTGAGACGTTATTTTACTGTAGTAGAGAAGAAGATAGCTTTTCTAACGAAACCCTGGCTTGAAATATAAACCTGAAATATAAACATTAGCTTGCCAGTCACTAGCACGTGGGTTTGAGAGATTGTTGGAGACGTCTTCTGCTACAAGAAGTTAGTCATTATTAGTGAATGTGCATGGTTCTAGTTACATTTGTAACGACAAAATGACATTTTCATAGACAGGCTTGAAAGCCAGATCAGTGATTATTGAGAGAGAAAAAAAGCAGGTTAAACTATTTTGATTAAATCATTGAATTATTAATGGGTCTTATGGTTGTGGAAGGCTTATATTTAGCCTAAGTATAACTTCACATGCCCTGAATTCATTAGACTGTTTGCAATGCAGTGTGTTTGACCTTTTACTTATTCAACAACGCTTGCATTTAGAAATGTTTGCTAATTTATAAAATAAAAAAATAATACATGAATGATCATAAATACATTTACACACAAATTATTCAGATCCTTTGACTTTTTCCAGATTTTGTTGTTGTTACATTACAGCCTTATTCTAAAATGGATTCAATTGTTTTTCCCCCTCATCAATCTACACCCAATACCCCATAATGAAAAAGCAGAAACAGGTTTTTAGAAATGTTTACTAATTTATTAAAAATTAAAAACTGAAATATTACATTTACATAAGTATTCCGATTCTTTACTCTGTACTTTGTTGATACACCTTTGGCAGCGATTACAGCCTGGAGGCTACAAGCTTGGCACACCTGTATTTGGGGAGTTTCTCCCATTCTTCTCTGCAGATACTCTCAAGTTCTGTCAGGTTGGATGGGGAGCGTTGCTGAACAGCTATTTTCAGGTCTTCGATTGGGTTCAAGTCTTGGCTGTTAGCTTAGGGTTGTAGTCCTGTTGGAAGGTGAACCTTCACCCCGAGTCTGAGGTCCTGAGCGTTCTGGAGCAGGTTTTCACCAAGGATCTCTGTGTACTTTGCTCTATTCATCTTTGCCTTGATCCTGACTAGTCTCCCAGTCCATGCCAGTGAATAACATCCCCACCCGATAGCATGATGCTACCACCACCATGCTTCACCGTAGGAATGGTGCCAGGTTTCCTCCAGACATGACGCTTGGCATGCAGGCCAATCTTGGTTTCATCAGACCAGAGAATCTTGTTTCTCATGGTCTGAGAGCCTTTAGGTGCCTTTTGTCAAACTCCAAGCAGGCTGTCGTATGCCTTTTAGTGAGGAGTGGCTTCCATCTGGTCACTCTACCATAAAGGCCTGATTGGTGGAGTGCTGCAGAGATGGTTGTCCTTCTGTAATGTTCTCCCATTTCCACAGAGGAACTCTGGAGCTCTGTCACAGTGACCACCGGGTTCTTGGTCACTTCACTGACCACGACCCTTCTCACCCGATTTTTTAGTTTGGCCGGACGGCCAGCTTTAGGAAGAGTGTTGTTGGTTCCAAACTTCTTCCATTTAAGTATGATGGAGGCAACTGTGTTATTGGTGACCTTTAATGCTCCAGACATCTTTTGGTATCCGTCCCCAGATCTGTGGCTCGACACAATCCTGTCTTGGAGCTCTACGGACAATACCTTCGACCTCATAGCTTGGTTTTTGCTCTGACATGCACAGTCAACTGTGGTACCTTATATAAACAGGTTTGGGCCTTTTCAAATCATGTCCAATCAATTGAATTTAGAACAGGTGGACTTCAATCAAGTTGTAGAAACATCTCAAGCATGATCAATGGAAACAGGATGCACCTGAGCTCACCACCACAGCCCTATGTGAGTGTCGGGCAGAGTCAGAGATGGATGAGAGGGGAGGAGACAGGACCCTAGTCACTAACATCTCCTGTCGGTTCATATACCATATGACAGGTATAATCGATGGATTGATGAGTGTGCTTGTGGAATCTGATGGTCCAGTGATCGGATATTAGTTATTGAGCTGGAACAATCTCAAGGTGTTCTGTATTGTTACACCCTTGAGTGGCTGACATGTACATGTGTCAGCAATGCAATTTTGCAAAGTGGATCACAGTGAAACTGTCCGTCATCCTAGCAACCAGCAAGCATAAGGAACTATGTCAGTCATCCTTAGCATCGAGCCGACACCCCACACTACAGGCATACAAATGGCTTTGACAGCACTTGCAATACCAGGGTTGTGGGTTCGATTCCCACTGGAGACCAGTATGAAAAAAGTATGAAGATGAATGCGTATGCACTCGCTACTTTAAGTCTCTCTGGATAAGAGCGTCTGATAGAATGACTGAAATGTAAAAATGTAATTGACATACAATAATGATAACAGCCATTTACTGTATGTCAGGTATTATATTTGACAGCTGCCAGTTAGATTGTGGTTGTTAGTGTTGCCGCGTCGGGCTGAAACCATCTGCTCTTCCATCCTCATCCCCATGACCTTCATCTGTCTCCCAGGCCTCTTCACTCAACCAGACTACTACACTACTAGGCTCTTAATTTGAGCCAGTTTGCTACAACAGGAAAATAATCCTGCGGCAACAGGAAATGTGAATCATTACGGTGGTTTATAACTAAAGGTCATTTTTTGTAGGGGTTGATACATTTTTCATTAGGGCAAATAAAGTCTGACATTTTAAAGTGGAAATTATATTATTTAGAAGCATTTTTCTACCTCGAATACACTATTTGCATATCCAAATTCTCAGCAACAAGAGTGATCAAATTAAGATCCTACATCTATCTGTAGCCAAGCCTTGTTCACAGAGCCTCTTGCTCTGTAACAAATAGCAATGTTTCTCCCTGTCTTTAAGGCTGATGTATTCCCAGTTTGTCCCTGGCATAATTTCCTCTGCACAGTCATGGGATATATAAGCTTGATGGTGGTACTGCATTTAAAGTAGCATTTATACATTATAAATGCATTGCAGGTGCCACATTAGATGGATGTCTTTCCATCAAGTCTCTGCCCGTGCCACCAGTGATGGAATACACCTATGACCGTGAGAGCTCCTTGTGGTTCATCCAACACAGTCTGGATACCCAATCAATCAACCACACAGACTCACACAGCAGCTCTGAACCCCAAATTCAAACTAAACTCTGTAAATAACTTCTCTGTAAAAAAAAATCCATCATTTCTCTGTAAATAATTTCCATAATTTCTGCATTAAAGACCTTGTTTGTATGATGAAGTAAGTGGTCATTATGATTCTACTATAGAAGTTGAAAAAAGTGTTAAGGGACAACCCTTAGTGGAACACAGTAGCTCTTTTCAACGTAATGCAGGAGGTGGAGTTGACATTCTCTTAGTGAAAGTTATTTGGTCTACTCTACTCTACTAGAAATGTATTCCGTTGTGGACTATTCAAATATAATTTACCTGTCACTTTTATTATTGTGTTATTGTTTGGTACTTGATATGTTCCTTCAAGTTGACCGTTTTGAACTGAAAACGCTCTTCTCAAAAGTGTACTTAATTACTTTTTGCACTTTCCTGTTACCCCTACGGACTGTAAACTTTTAACTGCCTTTCGATGAGTAATGCATTCCATTTATTATAGCACCATAGTTCATAATGATAATAACTCACAATCTGCATGTTAATTAGTTGCTATTTATGCTGGTTATGACTGCTGCAATGCCCCATGGGAGTCGTCTGCTCTAACCACCGCTGCTTATGAATTACATTTCCACCACATTACATCTGCATATAATAGAACAATAAAAAGCGGGAACATTAGGGTGAATGTTATATTATGTGATTAGAACCTTTTCATAAGTGATTGCGTCTGGCCAGGCTGATGTAATGATTGTGATTGAGTGACTGTGGTGGTCAGTAGGTAAGTTGGGGAACTGTGTGACAGAGTGATATGCCTGCAGACTCTAAAGGATGGATGATTGGGGGGTACACTCATACAGTATGGGGTTGTTGTGGGCAGAGATGGATGGGACTGTATGGGAGCGCCATGGGCGGAGTTGTTTCTTTGAGATTGTGGGGGGATCGGAATGGGAGGGTGGGGAGAAGGATCCCCGCCCCGAAGGAGTGAATACAGATTGTCCCTGCAGTTAACCAACCAACCTCACTTCCTCCATCTCTACCAACTTCCATGGGGACAGAGGCAGCCATTCATCTATAAAGTCGAAATAGGGACAGAAATGGCAACTCCATTCTGCTTCGGTAGTGACAGGTGTTATGGTGCTATAGCATCCTGTCTGGCTGACCTTGAGTTATTCCCAATGCCATCTCTGAGGGTGAAGTGTGTTACCAAGGACAGGTTAACAGGGGTTCATTCTACAGGGAGTTTGTAAGGTGTTTGTTTACACTCTGTTTATCCTTCAGTACAACGTTGGAGCCAGGCCCTACAATTACACAATAGAAATATAGCTTTTTGACAGTGCTAAGGGATGTGAGGACAAGCTAAGTGAGAAGAGAGCAGATGGTGCACCCTTCTGAGTCAAATGCAGCATGTCTTTTAAAAAAGATGCTTCTTGTTCTCCTTCAGGGCAGTGCAGACTGCATAATATGTAACTCTTTTTTTAATAGACGGGTTGATTGGACACTAAACACTGTAGGGTGCCTTGCTGTAACTACAGGGGTCCTCAGGAGCAGTCCAGTTTGGTCTGAACAGGGGCCGCATGACATAGTCTGTTTGGGGCTGCCCTGGCTATAGAGGAAATGACATATCGACCGAGCGGCAATTTTTAAACAGCAGACAAACGCTCCCTGAATTAGTGCTGGGTCACTGAGACGCCCCAAACTAGGTGAAAAATCTGTTGATGTGCCCTTGAGCAAGGCATTTAACTCCAATTGCTCCTGTAAATCGCTCTGGATTAGTTTTAGGAATGAGAGAGGGTTGCTCCTCAGAATCCAAATGTTGTGTCATGTTGTTGGCATCTGGGGTTGGATATTGAAGTTTCTTGGGCCCCTCATGTTGTGGTGTTTTGGGAATTAACTGGCAAATGCAAATGCTTGGATTCTTTAATCCTCGGGGTAATCCGTCCAGAGTGATATTGAAATGTAATCGTAATTTCTCTCCATCTAAAGCTTTTAGGATCTATTTATTGCCCCAACAACAGGACGTAAACATCAATCTCCTATTAGGAACATATTGGCACTTATGGAGGGATATAAACTAGTCTTTAGCTAAATTGAACTGGGACCAGTTGGTACAGTTGAAGTCGGAAGTTTACATACACCTTAGTCAAAAAACATTTAAACTCAGTCTTTCACAATTCCTGACATTTAATCCTGGTAAAAATTCCCTGTCATAGGTCAGTTAGGATCAGTAGAGAGAGTGATGTATTTCAGCTTTTATTTATTTCATCACATTCCCAGTGGGTCAGAAGTTTACATACACTCAATTAGTATTTGGTAGCGTTGCCTTAAATTGTTGAACTTGGGTCAAACGTTTTGGGGTAGCCTTCCACAAGCTTCCCACAATAAGTTGGGTGAATTTTGGCCTATTCCTCCTGACAGAGCTGGTGTAACTGAGTCAGGTTTGTAGGCCTCCTTGCTCGCACACGCTTTTTCAGTTCTGCCCACACATTTTCTATAGGATTGAGGTCAGGGCTTTGTGATGGCCACTCCAATACCTTGACATTGTTGTCCTTAAGCCATTTTGCCACAACTTTGGAAGTGTGCTTGGCGTCATTATCCATTTGGAAGACCCATTTGCGACCAAGCTTTAACTTCCTGACTGATGTCTTGAGATGTTGCATCAATATATCCACATAATTTTCCTTTCTCATGATGCCATCTATTTTGTGAAGTGCACCAGTCCCTCCTGCAGCAAAGCACCCCCACAACATGATGCTGCCACCCCGTGCTTCACGGTTGGGATGGTGTTCTGCGGCTTGCAAGCCTCCCCCTTTTTCCTCCAAACATAACGATGGTCATTATGGCCTCATTTTACTGTATACTGTATAAGTTTGTTTTACTCACTGCTTTAGCACACTCTGCTAACCCTGATGTCCTTGCTGTGTCTGAATCCTGGCTCAAGAAGGCCACCAAAAATTCAGAGATTTCCATACCCAACTATAACATCTTCCGTCAAGATAGAACTGCCAAAGGGGGAGGAGTTGCAGTCTACTGCAGAGATAGCCTGCAAAGTAATGTCATACTTTCCAGGTCCATACCCAAACAGTTCGAACTACTAATTTTGAAAATTACTCTCTCCAGAAATAAGTCTCTCACTGTTGCCGCCTGCTACCGACCCCCCTCAGCTCCCAGCTGTGCCCTGGACAGCATTTGTGAATTGATCGCCCCCCATCTAGCTTCAGAGTTTGTTCTGTTAGGTGACCTAAACTGGGATATGCTTAACACCCCGCCAGTCCTATAATCTAAGCTAGATGACCTCAATCTCACACAAATCATCAAGGAACCCACCAGGTACAACCCTAACTCTGTAAACAAGGGCACCCTCATAGACGTCATCCTGACCAACTGGCCCTCCAAATACCCCTCCGCTGTCTTCAACCAGGATCTCAGCGATCACTGCCTCATTGCCTGTATCCGCTACGGAGCCGCAGTCAAACGACCACCCCTCATCACTGTCAAACGCTCCCTAAAACACTTCTGTGAGCAGGCCTTTCTAATCGACCTGGCCCGGGTATCCTCGAAGGACATTGACCTCATCCCGTCAGTTGAGGATGCCTGGTCATTCTTTAAAAGTAACTTCCTCACCATTTTAGATAAGCATGCTCCGTTCAAAAAATGCAGAACTAAGAACAGATACAGCCCTTGGTTCACCCCAGACCTGACTGCCCTCGACCAGCACAAAAACATCCTGTGGCGGACTGCAATAGCATCGAATAGTCCCCGTGATATGCAACTGTTCAGTGAAGTCCGGAACCAATACACGCAGTCAGTCAGGAAAGCTAAGGCCAGCTTCTTCAGGCAGAAGTTTGCATCCTGTAGCTCCAACTCCAAAAAGTTCTGGGACACTGTGAAGTCCATGGAGAACAAGAGCACCTCCTCCCAGCTGCCCACTGCACTGAGGCTAGGTAACACGGTCACCACCGATAAATCCATGATTATCGAAAACTTCAATAAGCATTTCTCAACGGCTGGCCATGCCTTCCGCCTGGCTACTTCAACCTCGGCCAACAGCCCCGCCCCCCCCGCTGCTCCTCGCCCAAGCCTCTCCAGGTTCTCCTTTACCCAAAACCAGATAGCAGATGTTCTGAAAGAGCTGCAAAACCTGGACCCGTACAAATCAGCTGGGCTTGACAATCTGGACCCTCTATTTCTGAAACTATCCGCCACCATTGTCGCAACCCCTATTACCAGCCTGTTCAACCTCTCTTTCATATCGTCTGAGATCCCCAAGGATTGGAAAGCTGCCGCAGTCATCCCCCTCTTCAAAGGGGGAGACACCCTGGACCCAAACTGTTACAGACCTATATCCATCCTGCCCTGCCTATCTAAGGTCTTCGAAAGCCAAGTCAACAAACAGGTCACTGACCATCTCGAATCCCATTGTACCTTCTCCGCTGTGCAATCTGGTTTCCGAGCCGGTCACGGGTGCACCTCAGCCACACTCAAGGTACTAAACGATATCATAACTGCCATCGATAAAAGACAGTACTGTGCAGCCGTCTTCATCGACCTTGCCAAGGCTTTCGACTCTGTCAATCACCATATTCTTATCGGCAGACTCAGTAGCCTCGGTTTTTCGGATGACTGCCTTGCCTGGTTCACCAATTACTTTGCAGACAGAGTTCAGTGTGTCAAATCGGAGGGCATGCTGTCCGGTCCTCTGGCAGTCTCTATGGGGGTGCCACAGGGTTCAATTCTCGGGCCGACTCTTTTCTCTGTATACATCAATGATGTTGCTCTTGCTGCGGTCGATTCCCTGATCCACCTCTACGCAGACGACACCATTCTATATACTTTCGGCCCGTCATTGGACACTGTGCTATCTAACCTCCAAACAAGCTTCAATGCCATACAACACTCCTTCCGTGGCCTCCAACTGCTCTTAAACGCTAGTAAAACCAAATGCATGCTTTTCAACCGATCGCTGCCTGCACCCGCATGCCCGACTAGCATCACCACCCTGGATGGTTCCGACCTAGAATATGTGGACATCTATAAGTACCTAGGTGTCTGGCTGGACTGCAAACTCTCCTTCCAGACTCATATCAAACATCTCCAATCAAAAATTAAATCAAAAGTCGGCTTTCTATTCTGCAACAAAGCCTCCTTCACTCACGCCGCCAAGCTTACCCTAGTAAAACTGACTATCCTACCGATCCTCGACTTCGGCGATGTCATCTACAAAATGGCTTCCAACACTCTACTCAGCAAACTGGATGCAGTCTATCACAGTGCCATCCGTTTTGTCACTAAAGCACCTTATACCACCCACCACTGCGACTTGTATGCTCTAGTCGGCTGGCCCTCGCTACATATTCGTCGCCAGACCCACTGGCTCCAGGTCATCTACAAGTCCATGCTAGGTAAAGCTCCGCCTTATCTCAGCTCACTGGTCACGATGGCAACACCCATCCGTAGCACGCGCTCCAGCAGGTGTATCTCACTGATCATCCCTAAAGCCAACACCTCATTTGGCTGCCTTTCGTTCCAGTACTCTGCTGCCTGTGACTGGAACGAATTGCAAAAATCGCTGAAGTTGGAGACTTTTATCTCCCTCACCAACTTCAAACATCAGCTATCTGAGCAGCTAACCGATCGCTGCAGCTGTACATAGTCTATTGGTAAATAGCCCACTAATTTTCACCTACCTCATCCCCATACTGTTTTTATTTATTTACTTTTCTGCTCTTTTGCACACCAATATCTCTACCTGTACATGACCATCTGATCATTTATCACTCCAGTGTTAATCTGCAAAATTGTAATTATTCGCCTACCTCCTCATGCCTTTTGCACACATTGTATATAGACCCCCCCTTTGTTTTCTACTGTGTTATTGACTTGTTAATTGTTTACTCCATGTGTAACTCTGTGTTGTCTGCTCACACTGCTATGCTTTATCTTGGCCAGGTCGCAGTTGCAAATGAGAACTTGTTCTCAACTAGCCTACCTGGTTAAATAAAGGTGAAATAAAAATAAAAATATATAGATACTTTTGTACCTGTTTCCTCCAGCATTTTCACATGGTCCTTTGCTGTTGTTCTGGAATTGATTTGCACTTTTCGCACCAAAGTACCTTCATCTCTAGGAGACGGAACGCATCTCCTTCCTGAGCGGTATGACGGCTGTGTGGTCCCATGGTGTTTATACTTACGTACTATTATTTGTACAGATGAACGTGGTACCTTCAGGCATTTGGAAATTTCTCCCAAGGATGAACCAGAGGTCTTGGCTAATTTCTTTTGATTTTCCCATGATGTCAAGCAAAGAGGCACTGAGTTTGAAGGTAGGCCTTGAAATACATCCACAGGTACACCTCCAATTGACTCAAATGATGTCAATTAGGCTCTCAGAAGCTGCTAAAGCCATGACATCATTGTCTGGAATGTTCCAAGCTGTTTAAAGTCACAGTCAACTTAGTGTATGTAAACTTCTGACCCACTGGAATTGTGATACAGTGAATTATAAGTGAAATAATCTGTTTGTAAATAATATTTGGAAAAATGACTTGTGTCATGATCTAAAGTCAAGCCTTATGGGTGTCTGGAAAGACAGGTAGTTAGCTATAAATGACAGCATAGCTGGCAAGTCGCATTCAAGGAACAGGATCACACACCAGTCACCCCTGTGACAAACACACATACTGCTTGACTTTATTAATACCACCAGGCCTACATAGTGAATCCTGGACTGGCCCTAGTCCACAACCATCGTGACACGGCACAAATTCTGACATCCAGTACTGCCTTTGGTATTTCAGTCTGTACCTCCCTCGAGAGTGTGTGTGTGTGTATATTTGTGAGAGAGGAGAACACGGTTTCACAGCCAAGACAAGGAGAGGGAGATTGGGAGAGGGGAAAGGGACCCTGTTAGGTTATGGACCTGGAGGTACACCCAGTCCCTTCTCTTTCCTTTATCTCTAGCGTTTCGATCCTCCATTTTGTTTTGAGGCTGACCTATCTTCTTATACGTGTCTACTTCTCTTCTTCCTCAGAATGGGCTCAACGCGTTGCACCTGGCAGCTAAGGAGGGCCACGTGGAGCTGGTCCAGGAGCTGCTGGAGAGAGGCTCAGCTGTGGACTCGGCCACCAAGGTGGGTTCCCTTACCGCACTACCGTATGTGGCGCTAGCACAGTGTGATAGAATCAAATTAGGAAGAGCTACAGCACATGAGCTACGTCCGTCCACGTCCGCTGTAGGTAGACTACTCATTTTATCCACAACTGGGTAAAGGCTTGTTAGGAGCTTGCATGCTGGTCAAGTGTTAAGATTATATTTCTCTTAGCTGCTTTGGACTTTTGGATTACAAATAAAGATAGCTAGAAATATCATAATCAAATGAGCTGTCAAAAGAAAGTACTCCAAAGATCATGGACGATGACACATTTTGTTTTTCTTCCGTTGTGAAATCTGATGCGCTGTTTTACACTGTTTTGGTTTGTTTTGGCTTGATGTTGTACTTTACAACGGAGGTAAAATATTTTAAACGAGACAAAAACGGGATGCATTTCTCTGAAAAGTCTGCTCGTTCAAGGTATCAGTCTCCAAAATAAGGGCCCTAAACATGGTTCAAGTGTCACACACGGGGGTTAACCAGGTCAGTGTCGTCAAACAACTCTTGCCCTACATTAACCTGACTCTTAACCTTTCCAACAGTGAGATAACACTACCATACCCAGGGCAGACAGCCATATCCCTAACCAGCACCCAATGGACTGCACTGCACTGCAACCTATCGCCGTCACATGACTGTGCAGTCTAGCTTCAGAGCACTAGGGTGTAGCAGGCAGGAGAAGGACATGGAGACACTTATGCCAAGCTGTGAACATGGAGAAGGTCTATTCCTTCTGAGCAGCATGTTTAGGGTGTCGTGTGACTTGTTACAGATGTAGGACCTTCATTTGATCACTCGGTTGCAGGTGAACTTTCCTGCAATGCGGGAAATTTCAAACGTGTAGTGTATTTTGAGGTTTAAAATAATTTACTGTCTTGTGTTTTATAGCATATTTAATTGTGTTTACTGTACATGACTCATTTAAATGTGTATTTTGACAACAGAACATCCCAAACTTTTTAAAAACAGATTTCCAAAACAGGAGCCTCTTGACTTGATTTCTTGTTCAACATGGCCTAATTAATAGCATTGAGGGTTTAAGGCTCTCTATGAGTGATAAAGCTTCATTATTTCTAGCTGTCTGTGTCACAGCATCATTAGGAGTGCACCTCAGAAAGGCCCCCTTATCTCCATCACTGAGCCATAGGTGTCTGTGGATATGCCTGTTTGGGGTGTCACATCTTTAATCAGTGATGGAGAGAATTAATGAAGATAAAAAAATGATGAATAGGAGTGCCTGTAGACAATGAGATGGCGGTGATGACTGTGTGTGTGTGTGTGTGTGTGTGTGTGTGTGTGTGTCTGTGTGTGTGTGTGTGTGTGTGTGTGTCAAACATTTGATACTACTGTAATAGTAATACAATTTGTATGCTTTTTTGTCAAAGCTGAAATACAGGACAAAGTCGTTTTTGTCATTTCTATTTATGTCAGAAATGACAGTTTATGTCATTACTGTATGTTATCCATCCTCTTTGTAAGACAGAGTTGAAAGTGAACCCCTTGTTTTGTGTATTGATTGACACAGTTCGAATTGTTCTCTATAATGGTGTAATATGTGTCTCTCTGTGTTCTTCCATCCCAGAAAGGGAACACAGCCCTCCACATTGCCTCTCTGGCCGGACAGGCCGAGGTGGTGAAGATACTGGTGAAGCGCGGCGCAGAAATCAACTCTCAGTCTCAGGTAAGAGATTTGTATTTTGTATTTAACCTGTATTTAACTAGGCAAGTCAGTTAAGAACACATTCTTATATACAATTATGACCTACCCCGGTTAAACACCAACGCGGACGACGCTGGGCCAATTGTGCGCCACCCTATGGGACTCCCAATCAAGGCCGGTTGTGATACAGCCTGGAATCGAACCAGGGTCTGTAGTGACGCCTCTAGCACTGAGATGCAGTGCCTTAGCCCGTTGCACCACTCGGGAGCCCTCAACAGTAGCATGGCAGCAGCCATCTTGCTTTCATCTCCTTTCTCTAATGTTGTACTGTTGTGTCTCCAGAATGGCTTCACCCCTCTGTACATGGCTGCTCAGGAGAACCATATGGACGTGGTGCGTTACCTACTGGAGAATGGAGGTAACCAGAGCACCGCTACAGAGGTAGGAAGTGTGTATCTGTGTGTATGTGTTCCACCAGGCATAGTCCTGACGAAATAAAGCTTGGTCTGTTTTATACCTCGTTGGTCTGTGGCTTTGGATAACCTCCTACCTCCCCTCTCTCCTTCCCTCCACCAGGATGGCTTCACCCCACTGGCCATCGCGCTGCAGCAGGGCCACAACCAGGTGGTGTCTGTCCTGCTGGAGAACGACACCAAGGGCAAGGTGCGGCTGCCCGCCCTGCACATCGCCGCCCGCAAGGACGACACCAAGTCTGCCGCGCTGCTCCTCCAGAACGACCACAACGCCGACGTGCAGTCCAAGGTACGGCCGGAGGGAAGGGATTAAGGGTTAGAACGCGCATCGGCGTTATTGGGTTAGCATGTCTCTGTGGTGCTACGACCATGGGTTGTCAGTGGGTCAAGGCCGACGTACAGTAGAACCGCAAGGAAATAGAATACAGGGTACTTGTTCCAGTTTTGTTTGTCAGTGCTTTGTGGTGTATTTCTAGTATCAATACGAACAAGTTTTAATGAATAACGGGTGTAATGAGAGTGTGTCGACGTACATTAGCCCTTGTTCATCTGTCTCTGGTGTGTAGCTGTCTCTCTCGGTCTGTCCATCTCTCTCAGTCTGTCCATCTCTCTCTCTCCCTCTGTGTCTGTGCACCTGCCACTAGTTCATTGGTCCTGCCACTAACCGGGTCTCTCTCTCTCTTCCTGTCTTGTCTGTTTATCTGATCCACTCACCACCCCCCCCCCCCCCCCCCTCCCTCCCCCCATCACTTTCAACCGCATCCCCGGTGTTTATGTGTAGCACTGTCCACTGCATGGAGTGTGTGGAATATGCTATTGTCCACAGGTCGTATTGTTGAATGTTGCAATTTGAGGGGTTGCATGCATCC
Organism: Oncorhynchus mykiss; assembly: GCF_057628025.1. NCBI lineage: Eukaryota > Metazoa > Chordata > Actinopteri > Salmoniformes > Salmonidae > Oncorhynchus > Oncorhynchus mykiss. Next base: position 31,208,912 of record NC_143030.1, read on the forward strand.
TTGGGTTTCAGGAAAAATTGTTTTTTAGGGGTGTGTGGGCGAGGGGTAAAGGGGATGGGCAGTGGCTAGAGTGAAGTGCAGGTTCTCTTATTTTGAAGGACAGTAGCCTATACGGAAATAATATTCCACAGTACGCCAGGGCTATTCAATGAACTGTCCTCAAGGTTTTCACTGTAGCACTGCTGGCTTCTGCAGTTGGTTGAACAGTTATTGTCGTTGATTGGCCAGAGTCCACTCATGTCTGAATCAGTCCTTTTTGATTGATTGATTGATTGATTAGATTTTTGGGTCAAGCAAATTTCCACCGTTTAAAAACAAATGAAAGATACAAAGAACCCCAGAGGACAACACATGGAAGCATTTTAAACAGGTTTTTCTAGTGTGGTCCTCGGTGTAGGACGATAACAGGAAACAGAATGAGTGAAAACCAGCAGTGCTGCTGTTGTCCACCGGGCATTGAACAGCCCTGCGCTGCAAACACTATGGCATACCAGTTATCATCGGTGTTGTCACTGAACATAACTTTGTCCTCGTGTCGGGCCTCATGTTAATGATATTACATAATATGATACAGTGTATGCCAGCGTTTCCCAAACCCGGTCCCCAGGAACCCGAGGGGTACACGTTTAGTTTTTTTTGCCCTAACACGACACAGCTGAATCAAATTAGCAAAGCTTGATGATTAGTTGATTATTTGAATCAGCTTTGTAGTGCTAGGGCAACAAAAACGAAACGTGTACCCCTCGGGTTCCCGGGGCCCGGGTTTAGGAAACGCTGGTGTACGCCGACATGAAATGCTGTTTACGGCTGTTTCCATGAAGTACTCTTCACCATGACTCACCAGGGAGAGCCAGAGGAGGGTGGATGAAGACTGCAGCATGAAAACACACTCTCACGCACACTTACATGTAGACGTTAAACACAGAGCACTCTCACCAAAAATACCTCTGAAACGCAGTCCTCTGACGATTACCTGAATTACTTTGGCAATATCCACCGTCTCATAAGCATACTTTCAAATGTGAAAAAGACTATAAATAGGACGGCTCTCTAGTGAGTTTGGCCTTGTGGTACAACATGGCTGCCACACATCACTGGTGCGTGTGTTGAATTAGAGTGACTACCGCCTATGTACAGTATACATGTATGTCTATGGACTTGCTACTCTCATTGTAAAACATCTCAAGGTCTTTGGATAAAAGATGTGATAAAGCATACGACGAGTTTATTTCCAAATCCCTATATTTCATCAGAAATTGTGTGTAAAATATTACTGTTCTCAGATTTTTTTGGATTCCCCGATTTGAGATGTTTTTTTGTTGTTGTTTGCAAAATGCTAAATATCCATTGTTTAGCCGTAATGGAATGTATATACCCTGTATGTACCCTGTATATTTGACCGTGATATGTGGTTCTCAGCTGCCCAGCTTAACATGAATGCACTTACTGTAAGTCACTCTGGATAACAGCATTTGCTAAATGACTACAGATCTACAGATATCACATTGCTGTATTGATTTTATTATAATTGTTTTTCCTGTTTTAATATTGATGTCACAAATGTATCATTTCTACAGTTCTTTATTAAAAATGTAGTTATTTGTTACATTCGACTGTGTAAAACCTGGCAGTACTTATTTATCTGAAAGTGAGGCGGATATATAGCATTTTGCAATTTTTTTACATTTTTTACATTGAACAACCCCATGATGTGATTATATGGAGAAGAAACACACCAGTCTCTTTCATAATTTCTTTAAACAATTAAAGCTCATTTCAGAAAATGTATATATGGCATTTTGGAATTAAACTCTTCATATACAGTCTAGCGATAAAGCTGTTTTTGAAGAGAATCATACCACTCTAGCTACGTTGCCCGTATTTCTTTGTACTGCACAGTCTACCCTGAACTTTGAGCATCTGTATGACTGAGTGTAAAATAACTCTTTCCCTTCCTCATCTCTACTGCTTCAGATGATGGTCAATAGGACTACGGAGGTATAACCACTATGTCTAGCACTCAAACCTTCATCATAACCCCATCACTTTTATTGTTTGTCTTTGTGTCGTTTCAGCACTTTATTTCCCCTTACTTCTATAGCATTGGATGGTGGAAATAGCCCCCGAGTCTTTCAGTCCTTCACGATCTCTTTATGGTTTTTTGTTATGTTAAGCATGCATGGTGATATCTGGAAAGGCCACCTCTCTCAAGTAGCTTTTTTTCCCGCACATCACGTGCCTTAGCAGTTTGTCTTTCAGTTTGAGAACTGTTATCGGCTCATTTATTTTACTTTGTGCATACTTTCGACATACTTTCGTTTTCATTGGTTGAGTTTCTGGAGTTGTATTGATGCTAACCCCAAGCTCAGAGAGTTGATTTATGGTCTTACTGATAATCTCATAATCACCTATACGTTTCACACTAAGATGATATATAGATTTGACATAACGATGGATCATCATTTTTTACAGTGTTAAAGGGATACGTCGGGATTTTGGCAGTGAGGCCCTTTGATCTACTTCCCCAGAGTCAGATGAACTCGTGGGCACCATTTTTATGTCTCTGCGTGCAGTTTGAAGGAAGTTTCTCACTCGCGCTAGCACAATTGCTAACTAGCATTAGCGTAACGACTGGAAGTCATATTTATGCCTCTTCCAGTCATTGTGCTAACACTAGTTAGCTTTGGCTGGCAAAACTACCTCTAACTTCCTTCTAACTGGAAAACAGAGACATAACAATGGTACCCACGAATTCATCTGACTCTGGGGAAGTAGATAAAGCGCCTCATTGCCAAAATCCCGACGTATCCCTTTAATGTTTATATATAGAATGTATATATGTTGTGTTGCATGCCATTCATGTATATTGTAGATGCACTATGAACTAAATTGATACTATTTGACAAAGCATAAAACAATGTTATTGATATTAGGTCGGAATTAACACATCTTTACAATTACAAAGGGCTTGAGATCAGATAAAGAAATAGTAATATTATAAGAAATATATCAATGCAAATATATGTACATTATTCGTGCAAACAAGCATGCGTTTATATAGTATATTATACTACTGTAATGACATGATAGAACATCAATCAAAAAGTATCCAGGTGTTTTGCAGATCATTTTCTTGAAGAACAAAAGCACTATATAGCATGATGCATCCCGTCTATATTCATTTGCACCATTATCAACTTTAAATGTGTCATTTTGAATCATTGCGTAGTCACTACAATTCTTCACACTTCTGTAAATAATGTTTTCACGTTAAATCGCCCCATTACTTTCAGAATGGAAAGGTAAGGCAAGAATTTCACAATACTCCAACCGCAACGGCTCTCTCTCTGATTTCTTATGATTCCTAACATGACAAAATGGCGTACAGTGACATAGTGCACTTTGGTGTTGATAAAAAAAGAATTACCGTCATGGTTTTTTGATTTGGTATCCTTTTTCTCTGTCCTTTAACTGTATGGTTAACTAATACTGTGTGTCAATGGTTTGGTTGATATTAACAGTCTGTGTGAACTGTACGTCCACTTGTTTTTTAATTCCTTCATTTATTTCTTTATTTTTTAAGTAAACGGAGAAACTATGCAGTTGATTTGGTTCTGACTGTAGGATTACCAGTTGCATGGTAGTGATCTTTCTGCATGGTCTTTCTGAGTGTGTTTGTGTGTATGCCTACAGTACGTAATTTGCGTGTATGTGTGTAATTGAGTCATAATTTTCTGAAACTGAATTTTAAGATTTCTTTCCCTTCATCTCTTTGGTTTCTTCCCTCTTCTGAGTTTGGAGCGTTGCTCTTTCACATTTACTAATTTAATTTTCTTTTTTCCCTTTGATGATGGTTAATGCGACTGCTGCATGCTGGGATAGTGGAGGTCAAGGGTCAGGGGTCAGGCTTTGGGGGTCATGAATGAGGCTAGTATCTAACCCACTGTCTCTCTCTCCCTCCCTCTCGCTATGTTCACCCCTGTGTTACAGAGTGGATTCACGCCACTTCATATTGCTGCCCACTATGGAAACGTGAACGTGGCCACACTACTGCTAAATCGTGGGGCGGCTGTGGACTTTACAGCTAGGGTAGGTACCATTACCATAGCACAGGCTGAAACTATTACAACAACCTTCTGATCTGCAGTCAGGTGCGCTATTGTTGTGCAGTGTTGGATTCTGGTTTAAACTTGGAACATTGCTATCCTAGAGACTGGTTTTGACATCAGAAGTTAATGGTTATCTGTAGGAGCCAGATGGCTTTGGAATGTGCTGGGTGGATGGGAGGAAGTCACAGGATTGCTATGGGGGATACAGGTGAACATTTTTGGATTAGGCAAATGAGGGATTGAGGTCAAGTCAGATCCCCTTAAGGGAGAAATTACAGTTTATTACCCTATTACTTCATCTTCCTGTCGAACCACAATAGATGAAAGGATTGGAGAGAAGGAGGAGTGCCTAAATTGGAGTATATATACTTGTGGTGGTAGAAACATGTTTTGTCTAATGCAGCTGTATTGATCCTCTGGGAAGAATAAACTCTCTAGGGTATGTGGAACGCTAGCATCCCACCTGGCCAACATCCAGTGAGATTGCAGAGCGCCAAATTCAGATACAGAAATACTCATTATAAAAATTCAGAAAAGATACAACTATTTTACATAGGTTTAAAGATTAACTTCTTGTGAATCCAACCACGGTGTCGCATACCTTACAATTATTTGTGAACATAGCCCAGCAGACAAATCATTACAAACAGTAACCAGCCAAGTAGAAGAGTTACACAAGTCAGAAATAGCGATAAAATGAATCACTTACCTTTGAAGATCTTCATATGTTTGCACTCAGAAGACATTCATTTCTTCAATAAATGAATCCTACAGACGAAGAACCATATATGTGACATTTACAAAAAAATGAGATATACATGAACAATCATTATTGGACACCCTTTTTCTATAGTGAACCGGTTTCACAAGCTTTCCACGCGCTAATTAACAATCATTTTAAATGTAAAGATAGGCTCTCGTGGAATAACCGTTTATGTGCACCACTCAGAATGGACGGACAAGCGTACAACCTTTCTGTTGCTGATGAAAATCACAGAAATGTGGGAAAGAAACGTAAAACAAAACAAAAAGAATGGAAAGACAGGCAAAGGAAGATCTTACGGGATGCGGGAAAACCATATACAAATCATAAGGGTCAAGAAAAAACTGGGTAAAGCTGTCCAAAAGAGGTATGTGGAAGAACCGTATATCAAACAATCAAGCTAGCTAGCTATAGAGTACAGTAACTAACATGTATGTTGTGGGTTGTCTAATTTGTAACTATAGAGAAAACATATTAGCTAAAGTTCGTTGGCTAATAACTCATACATTATCGTTACAAATGTTATTGCTAGATTATAGAAGAAACATAGGTAGCTACTTTTTCTCCGTCCACCGGATGATTCGACATGGCTACAGTAGCTAGCTAGTTACACTGTATCCTGCAGGGAAGAGCGTGTTCCACGACGTGCAGAAAGGAGTGTGGAAAGTGACTGATGAGCGCAAGCTGCATCTGTTCAACAGTTTCTACACTGTCCCATACGAGAAACAACAAGCGTTGATTCTCTCCGGCTTAGAACAGGTTAGAAATAAGACAAAACGCCTATTATTATAATAGCTATATTGAACACTTGCATAGTTTAACTTTGACAGTAATGATACGTACATTGACGTTAACTCTAAAAGTGCTGTGTTACACAATGGTGCAATACAAACTCATTCTGTGTATAGATTGGGAGTGTTTTGTAGTTCTATGGTATGTTCACATTGAGGACTTCATTTTAAATGAGACTAAGATTTCATGACTCAACTTTTAAGAAAAGTCATCAGTGCTAAAGTTGATAGACCACCTTTAAATGAACCTCCATACAAATGAATTAACTGCATATTGCATTTAAGTTATTTACATGAAGGGCATCTGTACTTGAAAGTACTTAAAACATCATATCAGGTGTTAAAAAAGGACATCTTACAAGAGTCATGCAAAATGTCACATATACTGTTCTTCCACAAACTGAAATCATCACTGGAGATATACAGAAAAAAAAGTATTTTTTGAAATAACAAAAAAATATAAATTGTTGTTGGAAGATATGGGTATGGTGAATTATTTGTCAACCATAAAACACCTAATGTGGTACACACAATTAATAATATAAAAATAACTGATTATCTTAAAATGGAAAAATTGTCACATATATGGTTCTTCGTCTGTAGGATTCAAATGTTCCTTTTGTTCGATAAAGTCTCTCTTTATATCCAAAAAACACAGTTTTGTTTGCGCATTTTCTTCAGTAATACACAGGCTCAAACGCAGTCACAACAGGCAGACAAACAATCCAAATTGTATCCGTAAAGTTCATAGAAACATGTCAAACGATGTATATATTCAACCCTCAGGTTGTTTTTAGCCTAAATAATCAATAATATTTCAACCGGACAATAACGTTGTCAATATAAAAGGTAAACAAGAAAGGCACTCTCTCGGTCGTGCGCATGAAAAAGCTCTGTGACACGGCAGGGTCCACTCATTCAGACTGCTCTTACTCCCTCATTTTCAGAATACAAGCCTGAAACAATTTCTAAAGACTGTTGACATATAGTGGAAGGCATAGGAACTGCAATTTGAGTCCTAAGTCAATGGATACTGTAATGGCATTGAATAGAAAACTACAACAACAACAAAAAATTCCTACTTCCTGAATGGATTTTTCTCTAGTTTTCGCCTGCCAAATCAGTTCTGTTATACTCACAGACAGTTTTGGAAACTTTAGAGTGTTTTCTATCCAAATCTACTAATTATATGCATATCTTCTGGGCCTGAGTAGAAGGCTGTTTAATTTGGGCATGCTTTTCATCCAAAATTCAAAATGCTGCCCCCTACCATAGAGAAGTTAAGCTTTCATAATGTCCGTAGAGTTTTTTTACTCTGAGAATTAGAACCTAACAGCAGCGAGGTCTTGGGATCCATCACGATACCCTCCTTTGTGTTCTTTCCTTTACTGGAAATAGTGCAAAGATTGTAGGTTATAGGAAGGGCTGCCCACACACACTGTGCCAACACAGCACTGAGTCCAAGAACCATAAAACACAGGAGACTTTAGAGCCCATACGCGCACACACACACACACACACACACACATTTTAAGCGAGTAGAGTGAAATGCCCTTTAGGAACCCACAGTCAGCGATTGAGTTGCTTTCTAGGACAATGATACCCTCCGCCTCAGCACTTCCCTTTTCTCGGAATCCTCATGTCCATCTGTGTGGTCCCCAATAGCCACTCAGACAGAGAGAGGAATGAGTCTTAGGAGAATGCCAGTCCTTTTCTTGAAAACAGAACTCAAGGCGAGAGATGGAGAGAGATGCCTGGCCAAGCTGAAAGATTACTTGAAGGTCACAGACTCAATGCAGTCCTGTTCTGACTGAGCCCTTAGTGTCGACAACTTAAGCACAAATCTACTAACTCAGCAAGGGACTCCACAGTCAGAAACCGTACCTTTTATTTGCAGAAAGGTAACACTCAAAACCACTGTAATTTCTGCTGTGTCATACTTTCTCAGGCACTTTTTCCAGTCACAGTCAACATAATAAGCTGTGTGTCCTGCAGTGCTCTGGACCAGCCTGAGGAAAAAATGCTCAGCTTTCACATTGTCAGGATTTCACAGAAATCAGAGGAGTGGCCGAACGCCAACATAACATGACACATCCTAACAGAAAGAATGAACAGGAGCCATTCATCAGCAGTTCCATTCAATTCAAGCTCTGTTGTCCCAGCAAGGAAACTCATTGAGGTATATTAGAAAGCAGGACATCAGTCAATAGACGCCTTGTCCTGAACTACCCCCACTGTCTGTGGAACAACATTGCACGTAATAGAAACTGGTCAAAAGTGGTGCACTGTGTAGGGAATAGGGTGCCATTTGGTCCGCTGACTAGGTTATAACACAGCTCTGTTATTGCCACAGATGGGTCAGTGTGGGTCCGGGTATCAGTTATCACGATTATAACTTTATTATTCTAGTAAAGCAGTCGGTCTAATCAGGAAAACATCTGTACCGGCTGGCAGATTTGATAAAATAATTTAGCCCTGCGTGTGTTTACTAGTAAACAAGCTCCACAACAACAACAACAATAATGCCATAGAAAACCCTAACCTAAGAAAACCCTAACCTAAGAGATCCCTAACCTAAGAGATCCCTAACCTGAGAAAACCCTAACCTAAGAAATCCTTAACCTAAGAGAACCTTAACCTAAGAAAACGCTAACCTATGATTTGAGGTAAACAGGGGATACTGTATGTAGCAACATTACTCGTAATAGAAACGGTATACTGGCCTTGTAAAAGCACATGTGTATACAGTAGGATAGGTAGTTATATACCATTAGTTCATTGGTTTATTTCGTTTTAAATGTGTCTTCCATTGTGTTCTATGTATTTCAGAATGGGATCACGCCCCTCCACGTGGCCTCTAAGCGTGGCAACGCTAACATGGTGCGCCTCCTACTGGACAGGGGGTCTCAGATCGACGCCAAGACTAGAGTGAGTCCACACAAACACACACACTCATACATACAGTACACACACACACACACACACTCACACACACACACACACACACACACACACACACACACACACACACACACACACACACACACACACACACCGTTTGACCCCCTCACTGTGCACAAGTGTGTGACGCAGTGTCCTTTCTACCAAACTGTCATTATTGTCCAGTGGCAGTGCTGCAGTCACTTTCCACCAGACTCAGCCGTGTATATCTCCTTCAGCTGCAGCAATGTATCATCGTCTCATTCACAGCCAGTGGTGACGCATTGGGTCGCTGTGTGCTATGTGTGTGTGTGCCTGTGTGTGTGTGTGTGTGTGTGTGTGTGTGTGTGTGTGTGTGTGTGTGTGTGTGTGCGAGCGTGTGTGCGAGCGTGTGTGCGAGCGTGTGTGTGTGTTTTAAGTTGATGTACTCTATAAGTAGGTGTACTCACTGTTCATATTGTATGTAGGTGTGGGTGTGTTGATAAGTGTGAGATAGGGAGTGTGTGTGTGTGTGTGTACTGCATAGCTGTTGGATGTGTGTGTCAGTGAGAGCTGCAGCACTATGTATTTACGGCTAGCTCACTAGAGAACAACTTGTTGAGTCTAAAAGCCCTCCATTTTGACACGCTGTTATGCTTGTGTCCTTGGCCGTTTTGCTGCTCAATCAGCTTACTGCATTAACTTAGGGCAAAAAAATCCCTTCTGACGCAACCACTCTCCCAGCTCTCTCAAATCACTCCGTTACCATACCTCCCTCCTCCCTGAGCCTGACAATCTATCCCTCTTTCATAACAGAAAACATCCTGTTTTTAGTTACGCGGTAGATGTTTATGCGTCCATTGCCAAGGTATTGCATCCTAATATCATTCTAAAGAGTTAAAACGAAACATTGTATAAATAAAGATGATGTGATTAGACCCTAACGTAACGAAAACGTCCACTCGGTGTTAGATAACGGTACAGTTCCTGGTCAGGGCAGGACAGTGCCTGTTTAGACTGTTACCATTCTACTAGCTGTGTGTTATATATCCATATCATTTGTATTGTCCAGAGTTAATGTTGATATAATATCATATAGGTGGCTACGTCTCAATTCTGATATGGCACCCTATTCCCTATGACCAGTGGCCGATAGTGCACAATTTACTTTTATTTTTTTACCAGAAACCTATGTAGGGAAATAGGGTGCCATTTGGTACGTTGACTAGGTTATAACACAGCTCTGTTATTGCCACAGACGGGTCAGTGTGGGTCCGGGTATCAGTTATCACGATTATAACTCTATTATTCTAGTAAAGCAGTCTGTCTAATCAGGAAAACATCTGTACCCGGCTGGCAGATTTGATAAAAATAATAAAGCCCTGTGTGTTTAGTGGGAAACGGGCTCCACAACAAAAACAACACGAGTGCCCTAGAAAACCCTAACAGCGGGGCCATCCTTATGTTTTCTTTGTGCATTTTATTACACAAGCAGAGTTACTGTATTTTTAGTTTTGTCTGTGCTGTTGTGTGTGTGCGTCCGTGTGCGTGTGTCCCTGCCTTTGTGCACAGAGAGTGGTGAGGTTAACATGCCACTGAAGCAAAGGTCAAGGAAATTTCAGCCGCCATGTTTCAATACGTGTCTCTGCAAGCAACTGTATGTGTCCATTGTTTGACATGGGAATTTGAACTTAACAAAGCCTTTCGTCCACTGATAATCAATGTACTCAGATACTCAGGGGTCATAGCCACAGATAATCCCCCAAAAAATCACGCGATCGAAAAAAATATATATTAAAAAATAAAAAAAATACTGTACCTTTATTCATGTGAGATTGGGGGTCGTTTTGTGTGTGCGTGTTCATGTGTTATGGGGTTATGGGTGTATAAATGTGTGTGTGTGTGTGTGTGTGTGTGTGTGCGTGTGTGTGTGTGTGTGTGTATTTGACCATCTGTGTGTGTGTTCTCTGCAGGACGGCCTCACACCTCTACACTGCGCGGCCAGAAGTGGACATGACCCTGCAGTGGAGCTACTGCTGGAGAGAGGAGCACCCATGCTGGCCAGGACCAAGGTACACACACACTCACACACACACACACACACACACACTCATAACACACACACACACACTCATAACACACACACACACACACACACACACACACACACACACACACACACACACACACACACACACACACATAACACACACACACACACACTCATAACACACACACACACACACACACACAACACACACACACACTCATAACACATACACACACACACACACACACACACACACTCATGGTTATATCCGCAGGTTGAATAAATAGAAAACAATGCATTAAAAAAGTATCATTCTTGTGTAATTCATATCTATAGGCTACATTGAGGTTTTTCTTTCATAATTCTTGTAGTGTCTTAACACTTAGTACTTATTTATGTAATAAGAAAGACTCGGAATACAAGCAATTGAACTGGAGCTTCACATTTACTCAAACGAGTTAGTACCAGAATAACATACAGTGCCTTGCGAAAGTATTCGGCCCTCTTGAACTTTGCGACCTTTTGCCACATTTCAGGCTTCAAACATAAAGATATAAAACTGTATTTTTTTGTGAAGAATCAACAACAAGTGGGACACAATCATGAAGTGCAACGACATTTATTGGATATTTCAAACTTTTTTAACAAATCAAAAACTGAAAAATTGGGCGTGCAAAATTATTCAGCCCCCTTAAGTTAATACTTTGTAGCGCCACCTTTTGCTGCGATTACAGTTGTAAGTCGCTTGGGGTATGTCTCTATCAGTTTTGCACATCGAGAGACTGACATTTTTTCCCATTCCTCCTTGCAAAACAGCTCGAGCTCAGTGAGGTTGGATGGAGAGCATTTGTGAACAGCAGTTTTCAGTTCTTTCCACAGATTCTCGATTTGATTCAGGTCTGGACTTTGACTTGGCCATTCTAACACCTGGATATGTTTATTTTTGAACCATTCCATTGTAGATTTTGCTTTATGTTTTGGATCATTGTCTTGTTGGAAGACAAATCTCTGTCCCAGTCTCAGGTCTTTTGCAGACTCCATCAGGTTTTCTTCCAGAATGGTCCTGTATTTGGCTCCATTCATCTTCCCATCAATTTGAACCATCTTCCCTGTCCCTGCGGAAGAAAAGCAGGCCCAAACCATGATGCTGCCACCACCATGTTTGACAGTGGGGATGGTGTGTTGCTTTTACGCCAAACATAACATTTTGCATTGTTGCCAAAAAGTTAAATTTTGGTTTCATCTGACCAGAGCACCTTCTTCCACATGTTTGGTGTGTCTCCCAGGTGGCTTATGGCAAACTTTAAACAACACTTTTTATGGATATCTTTAAGAAATGGCTTTCTTCTTGCCACTCTTCCATAAAGGCCAGATTTGTGCAATATACGACTGATTGTTGTCCTATGGACAGTCTCCCACCTCAGCTGTAGATCTCTGCAGTTCATCCAGAGTGATCATGGGCCTCTTGGCTGCATCTCTGATCAGTCTTCTCCTTGTATGAGCTGAAAGTTTAGAGGGACGGCCAGGTCTTGGTAGATTTGCAGTGGTCTGATACTCCTTCCATTTCAATATTATCGCTTGCACAGTGCTCCTTGGGATGTTTAAAGCTTGGGAAATCTTTTTGTATCCAAATCCGACTTTAAACTTCTTCACAACAGTATCTCGGACCTGCCTGGTGTGTTCCTTGTTCTTCATGATGCTCTCTGCGCTTTTAACGGACCTCTGAGACTATCACAGTGCAGGTGCATTTATACGGAGACTTGATTACACACAGGTGGATTGTATTTATCATCATTAGTCATTTAGGTCAACATTGGATCATTCAGAGATCCTCACTGAACTTCTGGAGAGAGTTTGCTGCACTGAAAGTAAAGGGGCTGAATAATTTTGCACGCCCAATGTTTCAGTTTTTGATTTGTTAAAAAAGTTTGAAATATCCAATAAATGTCGTTCCACTTCATGATTGTGTCCCACTTGTTGTTGATTCTTCACAAAAAAATACAGTTTTATATCTTTATGTTTGAAGCCTGAAATCTGGCAAAAGGTCGCAAAGTTCAAGGGGGCCGAATACTTTCGCAAGGCACTGTAGAACAACACTGCACATGACCAAGGGTGCTCCCGCCTTAAAGGGGACATCAGTAATTAACAGAACATAACAATTTTGATCTGCCTTTAGTTCGTAGCCTAAGCCTAAATCTAAGCAGAAACAGTTCATGTCGATCCACTAAGGCAAAAAAAGGACAATGTCAGAGTTTAATTCAATAAGAGAAGAACTGTGAATGAATAGAAGGAGGGCCAGAACAGTATTCTAATGTTTGGGAAAAGATTTGCTGAAGTGTTAAAAGAGTGGCGGCTATGTTTATGTGTTATGATTGTGAGGCGATATACAAATTTGACAGACAACAAGACGGGGACTTCAAAATGGTACGTCAAGGGAACTGTACTATTCAGATGGGTTATATGGACTAGTAACCTAACTGAAGTCTGGACAGTGGCTGTAGGTCTATAACCTCTCACTGAGCCGTATATCATTTTAACTCCTCCAGAATGAAGCATTTCTTGCAGTAAAATTATAAATAAAATGTAAATGTTTACCCCGGGAACAAGAGTGGCGAAAATTGATTTCTTCTTGAGAGAATGAATGAATGAATTAACCATCTGTAAAGGTGGTGGTGCTCTCTTTATCAGCGTCATTAAAGCTGATAGTATTTCAACCCCTTAAAATATGCATTGTAATCGAACTGAACTCTTATCAAAAACATGTTGGGTTGTTTTAACAGCTTTTCATTTCCTTAAAATCGGTCAAACTGATGTAATTTGGAAATGTTGCACTGAAAACCTTTCCCATTTATTTTTTGTTATTGCATTTGCTCCCCGGTCCCTAAAAGTCTTTGCTGCGCGGGCCTCCGATTTTCACTTTATCACTTCTAGTCGGGCGGTTGCGGATGGGTTATTAGCAATTATGGGCGGGTGCGGGTGAACAAACAGATGACCCATGTATCACTAACACACACCCTCTCTCTGAACATCTTCTCTATCTCTCTCTCTCTCTTTCTCTCTCTCTGTAGAACGGTCTGTCTCCTCTCCACATGTCAGCTCAAGGCGACCATGTTGAGTGCGTCAAGCACCTGCTGCAGCACAAGGCGCCTGTTGATGATGTCACACTGGACTACTTGACGGCGCTGCACGTCGCCGCCCACTGCGGTCACTACAGAGTCACCAAGCTGCTGCTGGACAAGAGGGCAAACCCCAACGCTAGAGCACTGGTAATACTCACACTCCTATTACCACTAATACAATGACTTCCAATACTCTAGGCCTCTATAAACAATGTATACAAAGTATGTGGACACCCCTTCAAATGAGTGGATTCGGCTATCTGACAAGTGTATAAAATCGAACACACAGCCATGCAATCTCTATAGACAAACATTGCCAGTAGAATAGCCTTTACTGAAGAGCTCAGTGATTTTCAACGTGGCACCTTCATAGGATGCCACCTTTCCAACAAGTCAGTTCATAAAATTTGTGTCCTGCTAGAGCTGCCCCGGTCAGCTGTAAGTGCTGTTAATGTTAAGATGTAACGTCTAGGAGCAACAACGGCTCCGCCGCGAAGTGGTAGGCCACACAAGCTCACAGAATGGAAACGCAGAGTGCTGAAGTGCTACAGTTAGGCCCTAGCTTAGGCCCTAGCTTAGGCTACGAACTAACGGCCGATAAAAAACGTCTGTCCTCGGTTGCAACACTCACTACCGAGTTCCAAACTGACTCTGGATGCAACGTGAGCACAAGAACTGTTCGTCGGGAGCATCATGAAATGGGGTTTCCATGGCCGAGCAGCCGCACACAAGTCTAAGATCACCATGATCAATGCCAAGCGTCAGCTGGAGCGGTGTAAAGCTCGCCGCCATTGGAGTCTGCATCAGTGGAAATGCGTTATCTGACCTCAACCCCATCGGACACCTTTGGGATTGAATAGGAACGCCATCTGCGAGCCAGGCCTAATCATCCAACATCTGTGCCCAACCTCACTAATGTGTCTTGTGGCTGAATGGAAGCAGGTCCCCTAAACAATGTTCCAACATCTAGTAGAAAGCCTTCCCAGAAAGAGTGGAGACTTTTATAGAAGAAACTCCGTATTCATGCCCATGATTTTGGAATGAGTTATTAGACGAGCAGGTGTCCACATACTTTTGGTCATGTGTTGTATGTGTGGTGGCTGTTTTGCCGATTCTGTCTCAGAGACAGAACTTGGTGAAACAAAGTTTTGAGTGAAAATAAGATGGCCTCTCCTATCTGTCTCAACCATGTCAACAATGTCCCTACATGTATATGCCACCTGTACTGTAGGTGTGTTTCATTCATTCTGTGTCTGGGGTGTGTGTCTGTCAGAATGGCTTCACCCCACTGCACATCGCCTGTAAGAAGAACAGAGTGAAGGTGATGGAGCTGCTGGTCAAGTATGGAGCTTTCATCCAGGCCATCACAGAGGTAGGACACTAGCCTTCAAAATGTAAACAGTTACATCCTAATACACGATTACACGTGTACTTCGCCCTGTTGTAACGCGGCCGCCAGGGCACCGGAACAGCGGAGAAGTTGAGCCTTGCGCTTCAACGCTCTTAGTTGTTGTGGAAATTGACCCACTATGCGCTATTACTTTCTGCATCTACGTCATATCGCTGAGTCTACCTTTTAATATAACATCTGCCCATTTATACATAGACTTGGTTACACTAGTCTCATCAGCTAATATGTTTTGACCAGACCAGCCTTCAAACACATAAACAGTGCAGAATGTATGAAAATATGAAACGTTCCCTGATTTGATCTCTCTCCGTCGCCCTCTTCCTTTCTCTCTTTAAGTCTGGCCTGACTCCCATCCACGTTGCAGCCTTCATGGGTCACCTCAACATTGTCCTGCTGCTGCTACAGAACGGCGCCTCGCCTGACGTCTGCAACATTGTGAGTGACCGGGGGGTCGGGGGTCACTGTTTGTTTTACGCTGTCGCCGGTGTGCGTCTTTCCACGCTGCCAATGGCGCGTTTGTCTGCGTTTCTGCTGACGCGTACGTGTGTGTTGTGTGCAGCGCGGGGAGACGGCCCTACACATGGCAGCCAGGGCAGGACAGGTGGAGGCGGTGCGCTGCCTGCTGAGGAACGGCGCCCTGGTGGACGCCAGAGCCAGGGTAACGCATTTAACGGCGCCATTTACCATACAGTATTAGGCTGTTGTCATCCGTGTTGAACTCTTCAAAGAAACCATCCAAAAAGTACCAATTGCGTCCACAAAAACACAATTAAACAGGGCTGTAAAATTAAACGTTGCAGCACTTGAACTCTGCCCATTCATTTCATGTACTGTCAAAGTCACATCACCCATAACCTCCGTCTCTAATAAAACTCATTCTCTGCCCACTATAACCTCCATGTCTCTACCCCTGCAGGAGGACCAGACTCCCCTCCACATCGCGTCTCGCCTGGGGAAGACTGAGATAGTCCAGCTGCTACTGCAGCATATGGCCCACCCTGACGCCTCCACGACTAACGGATACACACCCTTACACATCTCAGCCAGGGAGGGACAGGTGGACGTGGCTTCAGTGCTGCTGGAGGCGGGCGCCTCACACTCGCTGGCTACCAAGGTTGGTGGAGAGCACAACACACTCACACACGCCTACATTTCACCTGCCTACGCTCAAACACACATGCTCACATGCACAATGCACACTTGTACATCTTGGTGCTATTTTCGTGGGGATTTTTTTTTTTAAACGAATGAAACATACCCCCTTCTTTCCTTGTGGATGTTATATGAAATATCTATTGACTCACTGTATGGCATGTTTCACAGGCGCCCACTATGGGGGCCACTGTCAGTATGAACTTCTTTAATGTGGTTTAATCAATGAAGGGTTAATGATGCTTTGGAGAACATCTGGGCCCTTCTCCTAAATTTTGCAAGAGGACATTGATGTTGTCATTGAATGATATTCGATGTGCATTGACGCAACAACATATCAGTGCTAATTTATTCATATGCTCTGGGCTCTGAATAAAAGCAGTAAAATCCACCTCTCATGATGGAGGTGCTCTCTCTTTCTTTCTCTCTTTCTTTCTCTCTCTCTCTCTCTCTCTCTCCCTTCCCCCTCTTCTCCTTGTCTCGTGGGGGGAAATGGGCGAGGCACTGTTAGCATGACAAAGAGGACAGCGGATGCTCATTGAACATCGTCCTAGCCTAGGCATGCCCCTCTCTGCCTCTGTCCCCAATCACGTATATTTCATCTATTGGATCACATTTTATAAATTCTAATCTTTATCTCCTGTTTTTCACAAGAGCCTCAAACATGACCGTCATTAGCGCCTCTCATTCTCTTCTCATCGACACATTGTTTCTACTCGGATGTGCATTACATCAGAAATGAACCAGAGTTACACAGACAAAGGATTCCCTCCCTTCATGGGCTGGGTCGTAAACACTGTGGTCATGTGACATGGGAGAGCACCGTTGTCCTATCACAACAGCCCTGGCCTCCTGTCAATTTGACAATGGCTAAAGAGCACCACCTGGTGGCTACATTGGGACTAGTTATTACTTGCATGTTTTGCACTGCACATTGGATTTTGGGTATTAACTACGATTGCATCAGCAGTGTGGGTGTAGAGAGAATGGTTCTTATTGTAGCGTGTTATTAAATTGCGTTACGTTTGGTTCACATACATCATTTAGTTGGACATTCATTTTAGACCCATCTGGAAATGAGACTGTTGTGAAATGATTGCTTTTTTTTATATATTTCATGAGCATTGCGTTTTTCTGAAGATCTAGTTAGTGCTTGTAACAATCTTTATTAAATGGTCATCTGTATGTTGTCTCCATACAGAAAGGATTCACTCCGCTGCATGTGGCGTCCAAGTACGGAAGCCTGGATGTGACCAAACTTCTCCTGCAGAAAAGAGCCCCTCCCGATTCTGCTGGGAAGGTAAGCATCATTACCATAACTCAAACCCTAAATCATAGTATGGCTCTACATGTTATAGAGGGAAAATATAACTACACAATAAAAGTACATTTCTCACCAGGTGTGTTATATTTCCACGATTTCGATTCAGATAATTCACTGACCTTGAAGCACTGTTATGGGATAAAGAATAGTCTATATCAAAGCTTTATCTGGCAAATTTTTTTTTTTAAAGTCTGTTCGTATTTCTGTGTTGAGGCTATGTTGTCAGCGAGACTACCGGTGAGCATAGTTTGACCAAATCAACTTTCCGTTTGATTAACTACTGTTTTTACCTCTACTTTTAGGAAAGACATAATATATCATTTTCCTCTTATTCTTTTTGAATAAGGACCCGCCCAGTGAGCCTCCTGCTGCTTGCTCTTTAATAGAAGTCTAATTCTCAATAACACGCTGTAATAGTACCCCGGTAACACCGCTCATCATATGTGTGTGTGTGTTGACTAGCTAGCATTAATAGCTGCTTGCTCTGCTAACCAGCCTGGTTTAATCCAATACAGAATGGCCTCACGCCTCTCCATGTCGCTGCGCATTACGATAACCAGAAGGTGGCGCTCCTGCTTTTGGACAAAGGGGCCTCCCCCCACGCCACGGCCAAGGTGAGACCTCCCGTCACTCAGACCCCCCCCACCCCCGGTCACTGTCCTCACAGGTGGGAGGACAGACGTCGGTCGGCCTTGGGGTGGAAGGTCGAACGTCATTTTGAAGCTGTGTGTGTGCGTGTTTGTACGTGTGTGGACATCTTTTGAGGTATCTGTACAACTGAATTGATGTACTCTCGACCTCCCTCTCTCCTCCAGAATGGCTACACTCCCCTCCACATTGCGGCGAAGAAGAACCAGATGGACATAGCGGTGGTGCTGCTGCAGTACGGGGCCGAGACCAACATCCTGACCAAGCAGGGGGTCACCCCCCTACATCTGGCCTCACAGGAGGGACACGCTGACATGGCTGCCCTGCTCATGGAGAAGGGGACTCAAGTCAACGTCCCCACCAAGGTAGGCCTACCTCTTCCCATCCCTCTCGGTTTTAAACTGCTTATGTCACGCGGCCGCGGTCCTGAACTTGTTTACATACCCTACATTACTCATCTCATATGTATATACTGTACTCGATACCATCTACTGCATCTTGCCTATGCCGTTCTGTACTATCACTCATTCATATCTTTATGTACATATTCTTTATCCCTTTACACTTGTGTGTATAAGGTAGTAGTTTTGGAATTGTTAGGTTAGATTACTTGTTGGTTATTACTGCATTGTCGGACTAGAAGCACAAGCATTTCGCTACACTCGCATTAACATCTGCTAACCATGTGTATGTGACAAATACAATTGATTTGATTTGATTTGAACCCACTCCTCAACGACCCACACTTTAAAACTAAGACGTTAAAATTATACATAGGCCTTCGTACTCCAGTCACAGACACTTTTCTGAGACGTGGTGTCTCACTGCTTCTGAGGGGTTCAAAATGAACAGGGCCTCTGATGTCAGTCTTTCATTCCACTCTGTCATGTGCTCTCATTCCTTTCAAGTCTCCCTTTTAAAGTACCCCAGTGAATAGAGTTACACGCGCAGTAAAGGCTTAATCCGGTCAGGTGTCGTTAGCTTGGACTATATTGGATTCATCGATATCTTTGTGACATTTTTCAAGGAAATAGGAGTTACACACACAGCTCTCAAGTTAGTATCCAGCCTTCGGTTCTGATTTCAGAGCTGTAGCGGGGCATGTATGAATGTAACAGGAATGAATTGGAGAGAAGGGGAGAGTGTAGCTTCAAGGCTATTTTAGGAAGAGTGTGAGACTGCTTGTGCCCTGAGCTGTTTAGGGCCGAGTCAGAGAGAGGGAGGTGGGAGGTTGAAAAACCGCCGTGACGACCATGGATGTCTGCCCACACGTGTCACACCGAAGGCCCTACCTGTCAGACACAGTCGTATTTAATGGTCCCTGCCTGCGGGCATGCATGCCCCTACACACACTTACATTATACAGTACACTTTTTTTCTTTCAAAAAAATAAATATGTTTATTATTTTCCAATAAAAAATCTAATAAAAAAGACAGCAATACAAACAATGACATTCATTGTACTGTTGGATGGGATGGACAATTTAGAGGACAAAACAAAACTTAACTCACACATACACAAAATAAAACAAAATCCTATTAGGTGGTACATGTATAAGAAGACAGCATACAGTCATTACAAGCAGTGTAGTTAAGCCAAAAATAAATATTGAGTGGAGTACAGCACAGAGTAGCAGCAGATCGTCAACCCAGTTATGAAGCGGGATGGGACCATTTATCCAGTATCGGCTGCCATATTTTGTAAAACATTGGACTTCTATTGGAGGTATTGTATCGAATCTTTTCCATATGTATTACATTCCCTAAATCCCGTAACCACATTTCAAAAGGTAGGTACAGTCTCCAATTTCCACAATTGCGTACAAAGAGAGACAGCTTTCCCTTCGTGGTTATTCCCATCAACTGTACCAAACAGAGCGATCAATGGGTGTCCGGGGTGTCCGGGGTGAGGTGTCCGGGGAATATTTTATGCAGTTTTACTTTTGAGTAATGTGTATCACCTTAAACTGTACAAGGTTGTGTCTGGCATTCACTGAACTGTGGTTTATATTCCTGAGAGCTTCTACCCAGTCCTCATCTGAGATTTCTGAACCAAGTTCTTGTTCCCAAGCCCTTTTAATGGTGTCTGTGGATACCTCTATGTGGGCCTGTAGCACATCATACAGTCTAGAGACCGACCTTTTTGAATGGGGTTTGACAAGGATCAAGCTATCTAATGTAGGACTATTTGGCTTAATGCCATACTGTGGGATATGTGTCCTTAAGAAATTCCTGATTTGGAGGTATCTGAAAAAATGTGTTGTTGGCATGTTGAACTTTCCCTGTAATTGTTGAAATTAAGCTAACTGACC
This sequence comes from Oncorhynchus mykiss, assembly GCF_057628025.1. Lineage (NCBI taxonomy): Eukaryota > Metazoa > Chordata > Actinopteri > Salmoniformes > Salmonidae > Oncorhynchus > Oncorhynchus mykiss. The sequence continues at coordinate 31,229,510 of NC_143030.1, forward strand.
ATCTATGCATAGATTATCAATTGTTGTGAGCCCCTTCTCCCTCCACTGTGAAAATACCACATCATCCAATGCAGGGTGGAAAG